>NC_141537.1:49230833-49391944 GCF_021556685.1 Rattus norvegicus | reverse complement strand
ATCTATGGGAGTCCTCTTAGTGGTGACTTGTAGTAATCTGTGAACTGAGGTCGGAACTAGCCATCTCTGGTAACAACAGAGCAAGGCTTCTAGTGACACAAATAAGTTGCAGTCAGCTGAGGTTCTAAGTGAGGGGATCTGGTAGAAATCTCCAAACAACTGAAGCTGATTCTAGGAGAGAAGACTGCTTGCCCAAACTGACAGTAGAACCTCATTGCCAAAGACAAAAGCCACGCAGCTTACTGAATGGGAAGTGTGAGAGCTGGTAATTAAACTTTGACTCTATGTGGTAGACATGTTAATGCAAGAAGGTACTCTGCAAGCTACTGAAAGAGAAGTGTGGACGTCATCATATCCACAAGAACCTTCCTTTAAAATCTGTTCTGCCTGCAAGATGTGTTGGGCCAGTGGTGGCGCAGGACTTGTGGGAATGGTCAACAAGTGTTGGTTTTAACCTGAGGCCCACACCAAAAGAAGGATCACACCTGTCGAGATCTAGAGGTGGAATAGCCAAGATATCTAGGGTAGAACCAAGCACCACTAGAAAAAAAAAGCACAGAAATACTCCTAATGATATTCTGCTATACGTATATACCAAGGCCTAGGCCAGTCATCACAAGAGAAGTTTCTGCTGGCAGCAGACTGGAGTGAATGCAAAGACCCACATCCCGACATTAGAGAGTGTTTAAATTGGAAGTCTCCAGCCAGTCTCTCCATTTAGAGTTCAGGAAATACAGTGAAAGATGAGGTGACAGGTTAGAGGAGTCAGAGGAGATCACCTCTATATACATACTGTGGCTGTTAGCTCAGTGGTCTTTGTCTGACTCTTAACTGTCACAGTGGGTGTGTCCTTGAATTTTGCCTGCTCTTGAGATTCTTCTGCTAGTTTGTTCTGCCTTGTCTAGCCTCTACATGAGGGCTTTCACCTTATCTTATTGTATCTTGCTTTGCCCAGTCTGGCTGTTGTCACTTGCATCCCTGCTGTTTTCTGAAAGGAGATAGCAGAGAGAGGGTTCAGGCAGGGCTGGGAAGATTGGAGGGAGACAAAATTGTGGTCTGGACTTATTTGTATGAGAGAAGAATCTATTTTCAAAACTGAGAAAACAGGTTTAAAATGTTAAATGAAATCTGGGTTATTATAAACACCCTAATTCCAGTACCTGTCATCAGTCACCTTCTGAAGCAGTGGTCACTTTAACTCCCTGTTCAGCAGCTTCACCAGGTCATTTAGATGAAGCAGAATGATGCAGCTTGTGTTCTAATTTTCCCACTGCACCACATTTCACCATTCCTATTCCTGTCTTTGGATAAAATGAAAACAAAGATGCTTTCATAAGATTTCATTTAGTAAGGTAAACACTATTTCAGGTACTGATAGGAATTAAAATATTATCAAAACTTCCCAATTTTACTTAAAGATTCTTTTTCATCAATTAAAAGCAAGGTCCTAGAAGCTGTAAGAAGAGAGTCCACCTGATTTACTTGAAGCAAGAACCCATCTTCTGGTTTCTTTATTTCTTTATTTAATTACTTACTTTTCCAATAACTAGTTGAAGTATGAAGTAAGTTTCAGAGAGAACTGCAAGCAAAGGACAAATCTTTGTTCATAGCTGTGGGCTGTGTCACTTGGTGCATTGCTTTTGAAGAATCAGCTATTAATTCTAGCTGAAACTGTTCGAGTGCTTCTGCTTCAGAGAGGAAAATCTTTTTTGGTTCTTGGCCTTATCTCTTAGTCACACGGGAGCTTGGCCATCACTTCTCTTTCCTAGTTGTCCTTTCTTGCACTGGAAAACTTCTTGTGAGAAATGATTCAAGATGAGTTACAGTTTTCCTCTGTCTCCTTGTGAAGGGATAATTCTCCAAGGCAAAATCTCAGTTCTGTAAATGGAAAAGCATCCAGACTTAGAGAGGGACCCAGTCAACATCGTCTTAGACTTGAACCAAGTATGAATATTTATGCTCCTTAAGATGAACCACATACATGTTATTTAATAATTTTTCCTTTAAATGATTTGAAATTAAAGGAGGCTTCATTTTATTTCCACATTGATATTAAGAATCTAGCACAATAATAATTGTCTTAAAAGAAAACAGTTCTGGTCTCTTTAGTCTTCTTTATCAACTGGGATAGCCCATTGTATAATGAAAAACAGTAAATCTTGGTCACCTCTTTGATAAAACCTCCAAGGCTGAGACAGGCATCTGTTTGACCACAAAGTTTGCAGATTGCTCTAGTTCTTGCTTTGTTCCAAATTTTGAAATTTATTTAATTGTGGAGAGAAGTGACAATTGCACTTAATGCTTACTATTACAATTAATTTAATGAGAATGATGTCACATTCCCTGAACTCTGCTACTCCTTTTAGAAATTCAATTTATTAAAATGGACAAGAATGAAAAAACTTTTCTTGTTTTGTATATTCATATTTAAGCCAATGATAACATTTGCACAGTTAGTGCAAACTGTGTGTCTGATAGAGAATTAATATAAAACATCAAGAAATCAGAGAAGACCACAGAAAGTAAATAAATAAATAAATATAATTTTACAAAAATATGCGTAAACCCTACCAATTATATTAAACACACTTGAGGCCAAGTAGAAATATTCAGTCAGAATATGAGACAGGCCAGTTTAAAATAGTCAGTTCAGAAGATTGGATAATATGGATGCTAGTAGCTTCCAGGCCTAGATCTAAGAATAACTAGAACAAAGAAAGAAATATTCTGGGCTGAGCTCAGTCATTTATTTATTTGCATAGCTTGGGTAACATACTCATCCCTTCATAAGAGAAATAAAATTTATGTGATATATGTATATATGAACATATATATATTATTTCTGTTATGTTCTATAGTTCACTCTCTTGAAATGTTACAAATAACATAATTGAAAACTATTCCCTAGGAATTATATCGGTGTTTGAAAGGTACCTTGTAGAATGAGTTCATCTTTGATTGGTCCTAGCATATCTCACTACTTTAGTGTAAATAATTTACATGTGTTATCTCACATGTCATTTTGCCCTTAATTTATTACTATTTTCAGGTTTTTCATTGTTGAAATTTGTTGTTGAAACCTCAAAATATGCAGGTTTCTCTTCAAAACATTTTAACATCTTTAATTACCTTTTCTAACTTCCTTCTTTTCTTTCTTTGGAATAAAACACTTACATAAAAAATTCTTTCTTTAACCAAATGTCCGAGTGCACTGGCGGTGAAATAATAGGATACTCTGTATTATGAATTTAAATAAAGAGTACATGTAATATAGATCATGGTACATAGTCAGAATTACTGGACTGAAACTGCAGGCATTTCTTAGAAATAAAGTTTTCAGTATATAGAGTCATAGTTCATAAAGCACTGAGCCTCCAATTAGTTTTTTTTAATTATATGAACAAGTAGTATAAATTGTGATAATATTCCACAGAATCAAAACAACTGTTCAATTATTTTCTCTAGTCTACAATTTTTGAGAATTCTATGTGTGTAGGTGTCTGTATCTGTCTAAATATCTCTGTCTTTGTCCCTCTGTAACTGACTCTTTTTTTATGTCACTCGTCTCTCTGCCTCTCTGTCCTTCCATCTTCCCCCTTCTACTCTTTTTTTTGTCTCTCTGTCTGTCTCTCTCTCTCTCAAGTGTGTGTGTGTGTGTGTGTGTGTGTGTGTGTGTGTGTGTGTGTGTGTGTGTTTTCTGGGGAATTGAATGCAAGGCCTTGTACATGTGAACAAGTGTTCGACCCCAAAAGATTTTACTTGTAGACCTACATTGAAATGACTGAATCTTAAATGTGCATTGACATGATGATACAAGTAATAGATTCTGTGGTGATGGAGAAGATTTTAGGAAGTGTGGATGAATATGTATCAGTTTATCTCTTCACTCACCAGTTGCTTACCTCCCAAAGCCACTTGATTTCCTTGCAGCACAGTTTTCTTGTCTATAACAGGTCTATTAGAGAACCTCATAAATTTGCAATAAAGGTGTGTCAGAAAAATCTGTTCATGTATAAAATAAAACAAGGACAGTAAATCTAGACAAGACTAATAGGTTTTAAATCTGAACTCTAGTATTCAATACCTTTCTAAGTCAGGTTACTCTGCCCTTTGAAGTTTAATTTTCCCTTTTCAAAAAAAATTCGTTTGCATGTTCAGCTGATTTTCCAATGTAGTTACAATTTCTGAGTGTGGATCACTTTTTAAGAATTCAGAAAACCCTAATTTAAAAATAAAATCAAAGTGACAATAAAATGATTGAGGTTAAAGACAAGGTTCTTGGATCTAGTACACACATAAGAGGTAACTGAATTTGCATCTGACGGAGGTTTAGTTCTAAGTGAGTGCATAATACATGACCTGGAACACATCGTTAGAAAAATTGTGCCTACTACTTAAATACTCCTCCAGTACCTGCAGTAGTGGGAAAAACAAAACAGCCTACCATAGCTAAATATATATAACAAGATATTTATTAGATATATAGTAACAAGACATTTTATATATATAATTTGTATGTATAAAACCAAAGAAGCATCTTAAGTCCATGGCTGTATAAATATTAGAAAAGTTTTTCATTATCTTTAAAATTGTTGTGTGGGAATGGTAAGACAGTTCAGCGAGTCAAGGTAATTTCCACTCACTTTGATGATATGATTTGGGTACTGAGTCCCTCGTGATAAAAGAGACCACTGTTAAGTGGTTCTCTAATTTGTACTTTCACATTGTGACAATGTTTGTACCCCGCTGCAGACATCTTGCTAAATAAATAAATGTAATAATGTTCTTTGTTACTTAAAGTGAGGTAATAATATTTGTTGTATCACAAGATATTTACCATTTATTATTTGCAAAAGTCAATTTCCTGTGAATCATTAGCTGTCACTTGAGACTAATTTTCAAAAAGATTCAAACCAACTGTAGATTAAGAGATGATGATGGCAATTGTGTTTTGTTTCTTACCTTCGAAACATTTTCAAACTAGTGCCTGGACTGTATTTACTCCCATTCTACCTAAGTGTGATTAGTCAAATGAAATAATTACAGGTTCCATATCTCAGTAAGTAATTTTAATTTTTCTTCAAAAATAAGAATTTAACTTAGGGATGCCAGGGCTGTAGCAAAAGTAACCAGGCAGAAATTAGTTGAGAAACCATTAAAATAACATCAATATAGGTAGGAATATATCCTTTTCAAAAATCTGTTTAAAAATACTTAGGTATGGTAATGAATTAAAATTTGTGTATAAAGTTTGATAAATATAATTCTAGGACAGTGAGTCAAGGCATTCTTATTAAAACTTATTTGTAATGTGTAGATAAAAAGTCAAAACATATCTTCTGTCTCATCAATATAACTAAGTCTACATTCTACTCATATTTCTTTTCTTATTGTATTGAATGACAGAAAAATGCTAAATATTTCTTTGTAACACATAAAAGCTTAAGGTTTGAATCTAATCATTTCTTTCTCATGTGAAATGAAATCATACACATTCTGAAAGCAATTCAAATGAATTTATTAAAGACAAGGTCTTTTATTTCTGTGAAAGACTTGTTACAAAATCATTATCAGTGAAAGGTTAAATAGTAGAGATTCACTTAGTTTTGATCTACTGAACAGAAAATCACTTGAAATATTTAGAGCTTTTATGCAGTGGAAAATTGTGCTAAATCCTAAAATTAATCTATTGTCTTTCATGCATTGGACAGGAATATGACACTTTTATGTATTTCTCATTTTATTAGTTACTGTTTTATGAACATCTATGTCTGAATAAAATTACAATAAATTCTGAATGAAAGAATTTCACACTATGAAGGTGCTAGAAATCTTATTAGAAAAACACAAAAAAGATCATAGAAATGCAAATGCTTTTTCTCTCCTAAATACACTCTATCATAAAATTACATATGCCATTTCATTTGTCCCTCTGTGAATATATATATTAGCAATCTTAACTGCAAGAGTTATTTAACTTGGTATCATTTTCTGCATTTGATTTGAATATTTAAATATAAACACCCATGTTCAGAGGCTACTTAATAGCTTGTAAGTGATAAGTTATTACTCAATATTTCTCTTTATTGTGTTAATTTTAGAGCTAATAAGCAATAGAAAGGCCATATGAAAAGTGTAATAAACGAAAAAATTGGAAACATCAGTTCATTAAGATTTAGACATCAGTAGAACGAATTACGCAGATAAGCCTCAATGCATTATGTCCTGAGAAAAGTAACCCTTTAACAATGTTGGGTGGGGAAAATGGTAAATATTAGACAGTTCTTACTTCCTAACATTCATATGCCCATTTTAGTAAATAATATTCTTTCAATAATTTTGTTTGTTCTTTGTATATACAGCAAAAGTTCTTCCCTTCATCACAAAATATTACATGTTGATATAAGAAACTAAAATCCAAATCATTTTTTCTGATTGTAAATTTGTTTTTTTTCTGTTGCAGTGATGAATGGTGTTAGGATTCTGATAGAGATTGAGCTGAATTTGTAGGTTTCTTTTGATAGTCAATATTTTTTCAATCTTTATTAACTTGAGTATTGCTTATTTACATTTCGATTGTTATTCCCCTTCCCGGTTTCCTGGCCAACATCCCCCAGCCCCTCCCCCTCCCCTTCTCTACAGGTGTTCCCCTCCTCATCCTCCCCCCCATTACTGCCCCCCCAACAATCACGTTCACTGGTGGTTCTGTTTTGCCAGGACCAAGGGCTTCCCCTTCCACTGGTGCTCTTACTAGGCTATTCATTGTTACCTATGAGGTTGGAGCCCAGGGTCAGTCCATGTATAGTCTTTGGGTAGTGGCTTAGTACCTGGAAGCTCTGGTTGGTTGGCATTGTTGTTCATTTGGGGTCTCGAGCCCCTTCAAGTTCTTCCAGTCCTTTCTCTGATTCCTTCAACGGGGGTCCCGGTCTCAGTTCAGTGGTTTGCTGCTGGCATTCACCTATGTATTTGCTGTATTCTGACTGTGTCTCTCAGGAGAGATCTACATTCGGTTCCTGTCGGCCTGCACTTCTTTGCTTCATCCATCTTGTCTAATTGGGTGGCTGTATATGTATGGGCCACATGTGGGACAGGGTCTGAATGGGTGTTCCTTCTGCCTCTGTTCTAAACTTTGCCTCCTTATTCCTCCCCAAGAGTATTCTTGTTCCCCTTTTAAAGAAGGAGTGAAGCATTCACATTTTGGTCATCTTTCTTGATTTTCATGTGTTCTGTGCATCTAGGGTAATTCAAGCATTTGGGCTAATATCCACTTATCAATGAGTGCATACCATGTGTGTTTTTCTGTGATTGGGTTACCTCCCTCAGGATGATATTTTCCAGTTCCATCCATTTACCTATGAATTTCATAAAGTCATTGTTTTTGATAGCTGAGTAATATTCCATTGTGTGATAGTCAATATCTTTTTCCTTCTACTGGATTTTTTTTATTTACATTTCAAATGTTATTCCCTTTCATGGTTTTCTGGACAAAAGCCTCTTATCCCATCTCCCTCCCCTTCCTCTATAAGGGTGTTCCCCTCCCCATCCAACTGCCTTCTCCCCCGCAACAGTGTACTATCATGAGACACTACAAAGTATTCTACTACAACTGACTCCCAGTGTTTATTTTGTAAAACCTCAGATGTTCTATGAACTGTGAACCTGAGTTTACACTATAGCTTTAATCATGAGCCTGTGTCATCTCATAATCTGCTTCTACTTTTTTGAAAAATTTGGTCAGTATTTAGAATTCGCTGAGACTCTCGATACTGACATGTTTGAAGATGTGAGTTTAGCATGACTGACCTCTGAGAGGTTCCACCCAGGCGCCATGATTCAGACAGATACAGAGACCCACAACCAAACAGTGTAAATGATGCTTGTGAACTCTAATGGAATAACTGGGGGAAGAATTGAGTTCCCTGGAGGGGATAGTAACACCACAGGAAGACAAACACCCTCAACTAACCTGGACACTTGTGCTCTCAGACAGAACCACCAAGCAAAGCACATATATGGGCTAGACGTATGTCTCGCAACACATATGTAGCAGATGTGCAGCTTGGTCTTCATATAAGTCTCGAACAACTTAATTTTATATTTACCCACTTTGGTAAAGTTGGTTATCAGCTGGTATATCTGGTAGAATTTTTGATGTGACTTATGTATACTATCATATCTTCTATGAATAGTGATATTTTGATGTCCTTTCCAATTTGTATCTCTTTGATCTCCTTTTGTTTACTAATTGCTCTGGGTAGAAGTTTGAGTATTATATTGAATAGATAGCAGGAGAGTAGGCAGCTTTGTGTAGTTCCTGATTTTAGTGAGTTTGCTTCAAGTTTCTCTTGATTTACTTTAATGTTGGTTACAGGTTTGCTGTATATTGCTTTTACTATGTTTGGGTATAGACCTTGAATTCCTGGCTTCTGCAACACTTTTAACATGAAGGGGTGTTTTTTGCCCCAAAGGCTTTATGAATATCTAATGAGATGATCATTTTTCCCTTTAAGTTCATTTATACAGTGGATTATGTAGATGGATTTACATATATTGAATCATCCCTGCATATGGGATGAAGCCTATTTGATCATGGTGACTGGTAAGTTTAATATGTGCTTGGATTCAATTTTGAGGATTTTATTGGGTATTTTTGCATCAATATTCATAAGGGAAATTTGTTTGAAGTTCTCATTCTTTGTTAGCTCTTTGCGTGGTTTAGGTGTCAGTGTAATCTATAGAACATATTGGGTAGTATTCTTTCTGTTTCTAGTTTGTGAAATAGTTTGAGAAGGGTTGGTATTAGGTCTTATTTGAAGGTCTGATAAAATTCTGCACTAAAACCATCTGGTTCTAGGCTTTTTTTTAGTTAGGAGACATTTTATGGCTGACTCTGTCTCTTTAGGGGTTTTGGAACTGTTTAGATAATTTATCTGATCCTGATTTTAATTTTGGTACTTGGTATCTGCCTAGAGAGTTATCCATTTCATCTAGATTTTCCAGTTTTACTGAGCATAGGTATTTCTAATAGAATCTGATGAATTTTTAATTTCTTCAATTTCTGTTGTTATGTGTCTCTTTTCATTTCTGATTTTGTTAATTTGGATAATGTCTCTGTGCTCTCTGGTTATTCTGGCTAAGGGTTTATCTATCTTGTTGATTTTCTCAAAGAACCAGCTCCTGGTTTTGGTGATCCTTTCTATAGCTTTCATTATTTCACCTTTGTTGATTTCAGTCCTGAGTTTGATTATTTCCTGCTGTCTACTCCTCCTGGGTGTATTTGCTTCTTTTTGTTCTAGAGCTTTAAGATATGCTAAACTGCCAGTGTAAGCAGTCTCCAATTTCTTTATTGCTATATAAAGCACTCAGAGCTATGAGTTTTTTCTCTTTGCACCTCTTTCAATGTGTCTCATAAGTTTGGATATGTTGTGTCTATTTAAAATTTAATATTAGATGAGAATAATCTGATGTGATTTCAGGAGGAATGCTTTATCACATTTACTACATTTATAGATTTTTCCTCTCTTATAAGATAGTTGATGTCAGAGTAGATGCAACTTTCTCATGTAGGCTTTTACACATTCATTATTTTCTTGTTTTCCATCCTGTCTGAGTACTTGAATGTGTAGCAGGTACTAAAGTGATACCACAGGCATTGTCACAAACAGTATACTGATGAAGCTCCCTGCAGTATAAAACTAGAACAGTAATGGTATGGATTACAGCAGAGTTTTTCCACGAACAAGTTCACAGATTTATATCATATATGCCAATTAAAAGAGTTTCAAGTGAGTACTTTCTAATCGTGACTGCATGTGTCCGCTTTTCTTCAGTGTGAAGTTTCTAATGAACCAAAATTGGATATTCTGTATGGTATAAAACCTCTTCCACAACCACCACACACAGTTTATTTCGTGTATTTCTGTTTTTGTGTCAAATATAATGAAACTTATTTTTGAAGGCTATCCCCTATTCTATGTCTTCACTTTTTTCTAGTTAATTTCTATCAAATATAAGAAAGTTAAAATAAGAGTCCAAGCTTACCAGGTGATTTTCACTTATCTGACCATTTTTCCCCATAGGGTTGGAATTTTTGGTTCATTTAATGGTAGAGCTTTTCCATTGTTATCTTTGTAAGTTGTCCCTTCAAACACTTGTCTCTGCCCTCCTGAAGCATCTCCGATTCATCTAGTGGACAATCAGAAGGAGAGATTTGACTCCCCATTGATTGCAGCACTTATCCTTTTTCCTCCTCGAGGATCACTTTCACTTTAGAAACTGAATGCTCCAATCGAGAAAAGTGTTTCTAAGGTTCTATGATATAACATCTCTCTGCATAGGGTTCTAAGGTAACAATCAAGCATCTACCACTCTCCTGGGATGAAGAACATAACACCAGTTCTTTGAAGTTCATAGTGTTTGCAGTTCTTGAGAAGAGAACTGCAGTATTTCTTTCTTTTTATCAACTTGCTGTTTTCTTTTTTTAGCCTCTAGTACAAGGAATAGGGTGGAAATAGCTACACGGATATAACAGTACCTCTGAGGCAGGGATAAATCACAACTGGTCTCTGGAGACTGCACAATACTGGCAATTACACCTATAGCATTATTATCCGTTAAAAATTTCCACAAAATTATTTTATGCAAATCAATAATATGAAGGAATAATATGAAGCTCCTTATGACATTTACACCTTTGCATACATTGTCCTTTGTTCATAATCACCTCCTATGTTATTCTTCTAATTTCCTCATTTTCTATTGTGCTTCTATATGCCCTTCATTTTCTTTTTGCATTCATAGTTTTTGTTACTTTTCTAGCTTTTATTTATGAGAGAAAGAACAAAAGAGTCATAATTATCTAACTCAGTCTGACTTTTTTTTACTGATGAATGTCCTCTTTACCCTTTCTTTCTCTCTTTCTTTCTCTCTTTCTTTCTTTTTTTCTTTCTTTTTTTCTTTCTGTTTTTTGCTGAAAATGGTATAAATTCCTTCTTCCTAATGTCTCAGTAATAGTACATACATTTCAGATTTCTGCTGATGGACTCCTGGGCAGATTCTAAGATTTTTGGCTGTTCCGAATTATGTTACACTTCTTAGTGAATGAAAGTTTAGGTACATATATCCATAAATTTTATAGTTGATTGACATCAGTAGAGTTGAGATTTTGACAAATCGGTCAGCCACATTTTGTTTTCTTGATTACTCTACTCTGTTTTATTGAGAAAATAAGTTATACACATTTTAAACTATTTGAATAGTTTGTATATTTTCTACTGTAAACATCTATTTACAGTAGAATAGGACCCCAATTTCATGTGAAAAAGCACACATGAATCTGAACCATACATGACTACACATATGCACTTAATTATATATTATGTTCCTGCCTGAAAAGTTTACAATAAAGCTTAATTCATAAATTAGTTATAATAAGGAATTTAAATATATTAATACTAAACTAATAAATTATAGCAATATTCAGTTTAAAATTTTTTTCCAGTACTTAATTTCAGATTACAGTTTCCTGTACTATTTAACCTAGGGAGAGGTATACGTAAGAAATTACTATTATATTGTGAAATGATTAATAATCAAGTTGATCTACCTATATAATACTTTAAAAACTCAGCACTTGTTTAGGGAGGGCATTTGAGTTTATTCTCTTAAAAATGTCGGGAAAGAGACCTCACCGCCTAGTCAGGTGGGCACTCCTGAGGCTGCAGAGCAGAAGAGACCACCAACACTGCCCACCCCTGCCCACATCCCTGGCCCAAGAGGAAACTGTATAAGGCCTCTGGGCTCCCGTGGGGGAGGGCACAGGAGCGGCAGGACCCCTGCCTGAGACACCACCGGAACCTGAAGGAAACAGACCGGATAAACAGTTCTCTGCACCCAAATCCCATGGGAGGGAGAGCTAAACCTTCAGAGAGGCAGACAAGCCTGGGAAACCAGAAGAGACTGCTCTCTGTACATACATCTTGGACGCCAGAGGAAAACACCAAAGGCCATCTGGAACCCTGGTGCACTGAAGCTCCCGGAAGGGGTGGCACAGGTCTTCCTGGTTGCTGCCGCCACAGAGAGCCCGTGGGCAGCACCCCGAGAGCAAACTAGAACCTCGGGACCACAGGTAAGACCAACTTTTCTGCTGCAAGAAAGCTGCCTGGTGAACTCAAGACACAGGCTCACAGGAACAGCTGAAGACCTGTAGAGAGGAAAACTACACGCCTGAAAGCAGAACACTCTGTCCCCATAACTGACTGAAAGAGAGGAAAACAGGTCTACAGCACTCCTGACACACAGGCTTATAGGACAGTCTAGCCACTGTCAGAAATAGCAGAACAAAGTAACACTAGAGATAATCTAATGGCGAGAGGCAAGCGCAGGAACCCAAGCAACAGAAACCAAGACTACATGGAACCATCTGAGCCCAATTCTCCCATCAAAACAAACATGGAATATCCAAACACACCAGAAAAGCAAGATCTAGTTTCAAAATCATATTTGATCATGATTCTGGAGGACTTCAAGAAAGAGCCCAGGTCCAGACGGGTTTAGTGCAGAATTCTATCAAACCTTCATAGAATTCCTCATACCAATATTATCCAAACTATTCCACAAAATTGAAACAGATGGATCACTACCGAATACCTTCTATGAAGCCACAATTTCTCTTATACCTAAACCACACAAAGACACAACAAAGAAAGAGAACTTCAGACCAATTTCCCTTATGAATATCGACGCAAAAATACTCAACAAAATTCTGGCAAACCGAATCCAAGAGCACATCAAAACAATCATCCACCATGACCAAGTAGGCTTCATCCCAGGCATACAGGGATGGTTTAATATACGGAAAACCATCAACGTGATCCATTATATAAACAAACTGAAAGAACAAAATCACATGATCATTTCATTAGACGCTGAGAAAGCATTTTACAAAATTCAACACCCCTTCATGATAAAAGTCCTGGAAAGAATAGGAATTCAAGGCCCATACCTGAACATAGTAAAAGCCATATACAGCAAACCAGTTGCTAACATTAAACTAAATGGAGAGAAACTTGAAGCAATCCCAATAAAATCAGGGACTAGATAAGGCTGCCCACTCTCTCCCTACTTATTCAATATAGTTCTTGAAGTTCTAGCCAGAGCAATCAGACAACAAAAGGAGGTCAAGTGGATACAGATCGGAAAAGAAGAAGTCAAAATATCACTATTTGCAGATGATATGATAGTATATTTAAGTGATCCCAAAAGTTCCACCAGAGAACTACTAAAGCTGATAAACAACTTCAGCAAAGTGGATGGGTATAAAATTAACTCAAATAAATCAGTTGCCTTCCTCTATACAAAAGAGAAACAAGCTGAGAAAGAAATTAGGGAAACGACACCCTTCATAATAGACCCAAATAATATAAAGTACCTCGGTGTGACTTTAAGAAAGCAAGTAAAAGATCTGTACAATAAGAACTTCAAGACACTGAAGAAGGAAGTTGAAGAAGACCTCAGAAGATGGAAAGATCTCCCATGCTCATGGATTGGCAGGATTACTATAGTAAAAATTGCCATTTTACCAAAAGCAATCTACAGATTCAAAGCAATCCCCATCAAAATACCAATCCAATTCTTCAAAGTGTTAGACAGAACAATTTGCAAATTCATCTGTAATAACAAAAAACCCAGGATAGCTAAAGCTATCCTCAACAATAAAAGGACTTCAGGGGGAATCACTATCCCTGAACTCAAGCAGTATTACAGAGCAATAGTGATAGAAACTGCGTGGTATTGGTACAGAGACAGACAGACCAATGGAATAGAATTGAAGACCCAGAAATGAACCCACACACCTATGGTCACTTGATTTTTGACAAAGGAGCCAAAACCATCCAATGGAAAAAAGATAGCATTTTCAGCAAATGGTGCTGGTTCAACTGGAGGGCAACATGTAGAAGAATGCAAATTGATCCATTCTTATCACCCTGTACAAAGCTTAAGTCCAAGTGGATCAAGGACCTCCACATCAAACCAGATACACTCAAACTAATAGAATAAAAACTAGGGCAGCATCTGGAACACATGGGCACTGGAAAAAATTTCCTAAACAAAACACCAATGGCTTACGCTCTAAGATCAAGAATCGACAAATGGGATCTCATAAAACTGCAAAGCTTCTGTAAGGCAAAGGACACTGTGGTTAGGACAAAACGGCAACCAACAGATTGGGAAAAGATCTTTACCAATCCTACAACAGATAGAGGCCTTATATCCAAAATATACAAAGAACTCAAGAAGTTAGACCGCAGGGAAACAAATAATTCTATTAAAAAATGGGGTTCAGAGCTAAACAAAGAATTCACAGCTGAGGAATGCCGAATGGCTGAGAAACACCTAAAGAAATGTTCAACATCTTTAGTCATAAGGGAAATGCAAATCAAAACAACCCTGAGATTTCACCTCACACCAGTGAGAATGGCTAAGATCAAAAACTCAGGGGACAACAGATGCTGGCGAGGATGTGGAGGAAGAGGAACACTCCTCCATTGTTGGTGGGATTGCAAACTGGTACAACCATTCTGGAAATCAGTCTGGAGGATCCTCAGAAAATTGGACATTGAACTGCCTTAGGATCCAGCTATACCTCTCTTGGGCATATACCCAAAAGATGCCCCAACATATAAAAAAGACACGTGCTCCACTATGTTCATAGCATCCTTATTCATAATAGCCAGAAGCTGGAAAGAACCCAGATGCCCTTCAACAGAGGAATGGATACAGAAAATGTGGTACATCTACACAATGGAATATTACTCAGCTATCAAAAGCAACGACTTTATGAAATTCGTAGGCAAATGGTTGGAACTGGAAAACATCATCCTGAGTGAGCTAACCCAATCACAGAAAGACATACATGGTATGCACTCATTGATAAGTGGCTATTAGCCCAAATGCTTGAATTACCCTAGATGCCTAGAACAAATGAAACTCAAGACAGATGATCAAAATGTGAATGCTTCACTCCTTCTTTAAAAGGGGAACAAGAATACCCTTGGCAGGGAAGAGAGAGGCAAAGATTAAAACAGAGACTGAAGGAACACCCATTCAGATTCTGCCCCCCATGTGGCCCATACATATACAGCCACCCAATTAGACAAGATGGATGAAGCAAAGAAGTGCAGACCGACAGGAGCCGGATGTAGATCGCTCCTGAGAGACACAGCCAGAATACAGAAAATACAGAGGCGAATGCCAGCAGCAAACCACTGAACTGAGAATAGGTCCCCCGTTGAAGGAATCAGAGAAAGAACTGGAAGAGCTTGACGGGGCTCGATACCCCATATGTACAACAATGCCAAGCAACCAGAGCTTCCAGGGACTAAGCCACTACCCAAAGACTATACATGGACTGACCCTGGACTCTGACCTCTTAGGTAGCAATGAATATCCTAGTAAGTGCACCAGTGGAAGGGGAAGCCCTGGGTCCTGCTAAGACTGAACCCCCAGTGAACTAGACTGGTGGGGGGAGGGCGGCAATGGGGACAGGGTTGGGAGGGGAACACCCATAAGGAAGGGGAGGGGGGAAGGGGATGTTTGCCCGGATTCCGGGAAAGGGAATAACACTCGAAATGTATATAAGAAATACTCAAGTTAATACAAAAAAATGTCAAATATACAATCCAGTATTATTGGATGTAGTTGCTGTAATGTACACTTTATCTTCAGAATATGTTATTATTAATCATTCCACTTGTTTACATCTCAAATCATATTCCACTTCCAGGTTACTCCCTCCACCAACCTCCCATTCCACACCTCCCTTCCCTTCCTCTTTGCCTGCCTTCCCCTTCTCTTTGCCTATCTGTGGGTGCTACCGCACCCACTCATACTCTCCAACCCTTCAGGTCCAGCATTCCCCTATCCTGGGGCATCAATCCTCCCCAGTACCAAGCCTCTCATTGTTGTAAGGCAATGCCATCATATGCTACATATGTATCTGGAGCCCTGAAACTCCACGTACATTCTGTGGTTTGTGGTCTAGACTCTGAGACAACTCGGTGGTCAGGACAGCCTATGCTGTTCTTCCAGTGCGGTTGCAATTCTCCTCTACTCCTCCAGATCTTCTGCTAGTTCCCTAAAGAGGTTCCCTGAGCTCAGTCAGATGGTGGGTTCTAAACATCCACATCTGCATTGTTCAGTTGCTGGCCAGACCTCCTCAGGAACTGCCACAGCTGGTTCTTGCCAGCAAGTGCCTCTTGACCACAACAGTTTCGAGTTTGGTGTCTGTAGACATGAAGGATCCCAGATGGCGTAGTGCCTAGTTGGGCCTTCTTTCAGTCTCTGTTATATTTTTTGTTCCTGTTCTTCTTTTGAACAGGAACATTTCTGGGTTAAAAACATTAAGATGGCCCCATCCTTCAACCAGGGACCATCCCTATCTACTGGAGGTAGTCTCAACAGGGTCTATCTCCCCCTTGTCTGCAAATTTCAGCTAAAGTCATCCCCATTGCGTCCTGGGAGCCTTATGTTTTCCTAAAATCTGAGACCCTCTAGTGGCTATTCCAAGTTCCTCATCCCTTCTGCTACATATTTTTGATTACCTGGCCCTCTACACCTCTCTTACATCTCCTTCAGTTCTTGACACTGCCCCCCCTTATTTCCTCCCCTTCCTCTTTGCCTCTCTGATTCCCCTTTCCCTTCTACTCCCAAAATCATCCTCTTACACCCTAATGAAGGACTCAATCATTGACACCCTGGTTTTCCTTCTATGCTCCATATGGTCTGTGGGGTATATCATAGTCATTCTGAACTTTGGGGCTAATATCCATTTATTTGTGAGTACATACCGTGTGTGTTCTTTTGTGTCTAGGTTACCTCACTCAGGATGATATTTTCTAATTCCATCCATTTGCCTGCAAGTTATCGTTTTTAATTGCTGTATAGTACTCCATTTTATATATGTACAACATTTTCTGTATCCATTCTTCTGCTCAGGGATATCTGGGTTGTTTCTAGCTTCTGGGTATTACAAATAAGGTTTCTATAAACATAGTAGAGCATGTGTTTTTTCTTATATGTTGGAGCGTCTTTTGTGTATATGCCCAGAAGCAGGATAACTGGGAAAAATATTTATCAAATCTACATCTGATAAAGGGTTAATATTCAAAATATAGAAATAACTCAAGAAAGTAAATCCCAGAGAACTGAACAACCCCATTAAAAACTGGAGTACAGAGATAAATTGAGAACTCTCAACTGAGGAATCGCAAATGCTTGAGAAGTACTTAAAGAAATGTTCAACATTCTTAGTAATCAGGAAAATGCAAATCAAAAAGACCCTGAGATTATACCTCACACCAGTCAGATTGGCTAAGTTTAAAAACTCAGGTGACAGCAGATGTTGGCGAGGATATGGAGAAAGAGGACACTACTCCATTTTTTGTTGGGACTGCAAGCTTGAAAAACAAATTGGAAATTTGGGTGGTTCCTGAGAAATTTGGAAATTGATCCTCAGAACTTATCTTTCTCATATCTGATGGAACTGAAACCCAAATTTCATCATTTCCAATTCCTCACATGCCTCAGTCTTCTATGTTCAATTTCCTCAGATATCACTTAATAATAAACTCATAGTTTATTAATTAATAAACATTTCATTACTTGATTTCTTTCTTTCATTATAATGCTTTTAAAGTTCATCTATTTTATTAATTTTAATATTTCTTCAGTTTTATGCATGAATACTACACTAGCATATGTTACATTTTGTCTATATATTTGTCTTCAGTGATCTCTTGGGTTGTTGCTATGTCTTAATGTTTATAAATGACCTTGCAGTGAATACATGAGTGTAGAAAATTTAGACTACATTTTTAAGTCTACAATGTGTAATTGATAAGTCTATGGAAATAATTGTATTTGTTTCTTGAACCATCTCTATATTGTTTTCCACAGCAACTGTCCACCTATAGTGCATTGTTTCATTTTCTTCAACTTCTTTCCATTGGCTACTATCTCTCATCATTTTTGAAATGTTCATGAGTTGTGGTGAGTTGCTACTGTGATGCAAGATACATTCTAGACTATTTACTATCCATACAGAGTTCATCATTGTTTGCTATGTAAATCCTGGAAGAACAATTCAATTTTTTTCCTTAATAGTTGTTAAAATGTCCAATCTATTTAATTAAATAGCCATGCAGTTTTTTACAACTTATAAACAATGCATCATGAGATATTTCTATGAAGTGAAAGTGATAATGTGTCCGGGTAAGGTCAGTACCTTCTGTGATTTTTACTGTTTGGATCTTGAAATTTCCACTTTCTCTTTTCAATTCCAAAAAGTTTGCATAGAATACTAATCACATTTTCAGAGCTGCTTAGCATTACCTCTGTTAACTGCAGAGATTTGAACTTAACTTTGGTTCTGGGCCCAGGATACTGCAGTTGTAGATCAGTGAGCATATGCACATTTCCTCGTCTATGGAACATTGAAATATTGAATATCACAGTTACATTACTCCAACCTCTTTGGGGAATGTGGGGAAAGAAGCAACATGGAGTGCTGGATGCCACAGGATATTTACACTTAAAAACAAAATTGAAACTAAAATATTTTAAATATGTTATTGATAAGTATATTGGAGAAAATGCATCTTCATTATCCAACTCTCTTAATAATCATATTTTATTAAATGATTAACATGTAGACAGAGGAAATAAAGTGAATTATGTAAAATCATTCAAATCCTCTTACTTTTGGTATTAAAGGATATTGTAAAATTATATTAAATGGCTTTCTTTACCACCACTAGATCCAGCACTGCAGTGCCCTAAGATATATGCTGGATATCTTCATCTCTGTCAGGAAAGTCTCTCACCTGCTTTTCTCCATCCCATAACACACTACTGATAGCCTCTCTCTGAGCCTGGCAACAATCTCTCTACTCATCCAGTACCCAAGGCAGGCTTCACCATGCCAGAAATAAACATCTCAACTCCATGCCGACCCAGTGGCTCTGCCGCCACACACTCTCTCAAACTCAAATCACCACAAGAAAGAACAAACAACACAATAGCTTCTGATCCAATTGATAAGACATAATTGCCCACCTAAATATACAAAGCCCTATATACATCCATCCCTTAAAAACATTCATAACAACCTGTAAAGGTACAGAGTGCAATCTTAACATCTGCCTCCATGTTCTCTCAGCAGCTTCTCTCTCCCGTTCCAGACTCCTCCTCTTCCCTCAACCTTTTCTCCTGCCTATATTTCCTTCTCATCCAATGACAGGCCTCATTCTATCTTGTACCTACCTACACCTGTGTGATGGCATCATCCTACAAAAGGTTATTTAACCTTTCCTCATTTGGAAAATAAAAATTGAACATTTCTCTTGACCATGGTAATAGTCAGAACTCTCTTTATGTTAGTAGTAATTTATACATTATAATCCAGAAACATGTTTAGGTTATACTAATATACAAATATTTAATATTAAATATAAAGGGTACATTAACAGAGTTATTTGGAGCTGGTGTTTCAGTGTATTCTGATATGAATGTGTATTTTATTTATGTTGTAATGGTGCCTCTGTCCCTCATATAGATGATTATTTTGCCATTATTATTCTCCTTATGTGCAACTCTGATAAAATACTCAGTGATCAGATGTGCCTTTTCTTCTGACAAACTTGTGAGCTCTTTGACAAATTATTATTTTAGGCTCTGCCGGGAGAGCCTGTCTCTATTTCTAGCAAGGCTGTTTCTTACTTGTAAAGGCACCTTGTGCCTTTTGTATCACAATGATGCTGATGTCTCCCTGAAATTGACATTCGATGCCACATTGCTTCATATTGTGCTGTGTGCATATTTGAAGTCTTATTCATGCATGCCTTTTATATAACCTCCCATGCCTCTCTCACATGAGTATTTTATTCTCAAATAACTTAAGTAAAACCTATATATGAAAATGAAATGGAGTCCTCCCCAGAATATATAAGTAAGAATAACAGCTCACAAATATGGCAAACACTTTCTAATAAATAAATAAATAATAAATAATAATTTATTTTAAATAATTTTAATATACCATTAGCAAATCTAACCACACATTTGAATTTCCCAGAAATATATCAAGTAGTTCCAAGTCTGTGGATACTTTATTATGTGCTCACTGAAAATACACAAACTGTTGTGCCATCCAATGAGTACCTGGTTCACCTCATTGAATTGATCTAATTCTGATTAGAATGATTTTACATTACAGAAGAAGAATGGTAAAGGTTGACAATTTTTTGATAATAGTGATATTCTTATTTTCTGAGTTTCTTTCCAGAAAACTGGTTTGTCTATCTTAGATGCCTAATTGATGTAAACATGAAAAGAGTGAAACATATTTGGGAGATTGAAAGAAATATGTGGGTAAGTATTGGCAAATATTACTCCTGGCAGTGCATATATGTGACAGTCTGTCAGTCACCTTATCTATTATATTTGGTAAATGCTGGTTGTTGTCTTGTAATGTGTCAAGTGCAATATTAAGGACCTGGTTCTTGTTTGCTACCTTATGTGCCTATTTCTCCTTGTTAAATTTTTAACTAACTTATATGTCACATGTCATGTACTACCATATGTAAAAACCTGCAGGCAGCAGGCATGTTTTAATTGTTACAAGTTAACATTATATACCATGAACATTGTGGGGTACAGTGAAATCTGGGAGGGGATCTTCATTTGATAAAATTGATAAAATATTTAAGGATTAGGATATCTACATGCAATATCATGAGAATAGGATTAAAGGCAGGTCAAAAATGTCAACAACCTTCAGAGTTCCTTTCACTGTTTGTGTTTATGTGGATTCATCTGTTAGACTTCATCATTTATAGAAAGCAAATAATATAAGGAAGTAATAGGAACTAACAATTTGAAAACTGCTTTTATAAACTATATTACTGTGACATGAAAATCTCTCAGCCATTAAACACACTTTCTGCTCTTCCAGAGGGATTTGGATTTGATTCTCAGCACATACTTGGTAGCTCATAATTGTTGTATCTTCATTTCCAGTAAATCTAATTTATACTTTTTGTCTCACAAGTTTCAATATCAATGTAGTTCAATGACAAATATGTAGGCAAAATACCCTACTGACATAAAACTGAAATAGACTAGACTAAAATGAAGTGTTTTTGAACACCATTTTCTCAAGATGCACCATGAAAAATCTGTTTATGAAAAATGTTAAGATTTTTTAAATTATTAAAAATTCAACTCCAGAAAAAGAACAAAGTCCTAATTTATTCTATGGTCTCAGGTGACAAATTTCATTTAAATATAACGTAGTATTTCCAACTGTTTCATTACACCAAAATTTATTGACAGTTTAGTGAATATTCTATAATACATTTTAATTTTTGTCTGTGTTTTTAACATAGCATTATCTGCTTTGCAAAAAATTAGTGTTTCCATAAACATGTTATACATATTAACATATGTAATAGAATATGGAAGATATCCTTAAAACAGTTCTTTCTAACATTATGTCTCTAGTTTCTCCAATATTATGCTTTCAGAGATCAGTTTTTTACAAAAAAATGGATAATTTATTTTATTAGCATTTCAAATGTTATCTCCTTTCCCAGCTTCCCCTCCAGAAACCATTTATTCCATCCTCATTCCACCTGCTTCTATGAAGTTGTTCCCCTAACCACCTACAAACTCCTGCCTCAGCACCATGTGTGTTCTTTTGTGACTGTGTTGCCTCATTCAGGATGATATTTTCTAGTTCCCTCCCTTTGCATAAGAATTCATGTAGTTGTTGATTTCAATAGCTAAGTAGTACTCCATTGGTAGATGTACCACATTTTCTGTATCCATTCCTCTGTTGAAGGACATCTGGGTTCTTCCCTGTTTCTGAGTATTATAAAGAAGGCTGCTATGAGCATAGTGGGGCATGTGTCCTTGTTATATTTTGGAGCATATTTTTGGTATATGCTCAGAAGTGGTATAGCTGGGTCCTCAGGCAGTACTATGTTGAATTTTGTGAGGAACCACCAAATTGATTTCCAGAGTGGTTGTACCAGCTTGCAGTCCTACCAGCAATGTATGTGTGTAGGGGATCTTCTTTCTCAATATCCTCACCCCAATTTGGTGTCAACTGAGTATTTTTAAACTATTTTTTAAAATTTTACTATGCTTGGATATTTTATGTATTTACATTTCAAATGTAATTCCCTTTCCCCATCTCTCACAACCCTCCCCCTGCATCTAAAAGGATGCTGCCCCTACCACCCACTCACACCCACCGCAACACCCTGGCATTCCCCTATATTGAGGAAATGAACCTCCACAAGACCAAGGCTTTTCATTCTACTGCTGCTGGACAATGCTGTCCTCTGCTACATATGCAGCTAGAGCCATGTACCTCTTTGTTTACTCATTGGTAGGTAGTTTAGTTCCTGGGAGCTCTGGTGAAATCTTGTTCATTGATATTGTTGTTCTTCCTATGGGTTTGCATACCCCTTCAGTTCCTTTCATCTTTTCTCTAACTCCTCCATTGGAATCACCCTGCTCAGTCCAATGGTTAGCTGTGTTTGTATGAGAAGGACTCTGGCAGAGCCTCTCAGGGGACATCCATATCTGGCTCCTGTCAGCAAGCAACTCTTGGTATTAATAATAGTGACTGAGTTTGGTGGCTGAATATGGTATTGATCCCCAGGTGGGGCAGTCTCTGGATGACCTTTCCTTCAATCTGTGCTCCACTCATTGTTCCTATATTTCCTCCTGTGAGTATTTTGTTCTCCCTTCTAAGAAGGACTGAAGAATCTAATTTTGGTCTACTTTCTTCTTGAACTTCATATGATCTGTGAATTTCTTCTTAGGTATTCCAACCTTTGGGTTAACATCTACTTATCAGTGAGTACATAGCATGTATGTTCTTTTATGATTGAGTTGCCTCACTAAGGATGATATTTTCTAGTTCTATCCATTTGTCTAAGAATTTTATGTAGTCATTTTTTAATAGCTGAGTAGTACTTCATTGTGTAAATTACTATATTTTCTATATCAATTCCCTTTTTGAAGGACACATGGGTTCTTTCCAACTTCTGGCTATTATAAATAAGGCTACTATGAACATAGTGGAGCATGTATATGTTATATGTTAGAGCATCTTTTGGGTGTATGCCCAGGAGTGGTATAGCTGGGTCCTCAGTTAGGACTATGTTGTATTTTCTGAGGAACCACCAGACTCTATTTTCAGAGTGGTTTGTAATCCCACCAACATTAAAGGAATATCCCTATTTATCCACATCCCGGCCAGCATCTACTGTTACCTAAGATTTGGACTTAGCCATTTCTGACAGGTGTGAGATAGAATATCAGGGTTGTTTTGATTTACAATTCCTTGATAACTAGGAATGTTGAACGTTTTTACATGTGACTTTCAGCTGTTTGGTATTCCTAAATTTAGAATTCTTTGTTTAGCTGTGTACTCTACTATTTCATAGGGTTATATGATTCTCTGGAGTTTAATTTCTTGAGGCCTTTGTGTATATTAGATATAAACTCTGTATCAGATGTAGGATTGGTAAATGTTTTTTCCTAATCTGTTGGTTATCATTTTGTCCTATTTGAAAGTGTTCTTTGCTTTACAGAAGCTTTGCAATTTTATGAGGTCCAATTTGTCGAATCTTGATCTTATATAATAAACCTTTGTCTCACACACTCACAGGCCCAAAGGAGGGACCAGCACCAGTCAAAGACAGCAAGACCAACTAACACTAGAGATAAACAGATCTCAGGAAACAAGGTCAAGAACCAAAGCAACAGAAACCAAGGCTACATAGCATCATCAGAACCCAGTTCTCCTACCACAGCAAGTAGTGGATACTGCAACACACCAGAGAAACAAGTGTCTGATTTAAAATCACATCTCATGATGATAGAGGACTTTAAGGAGGACTTCATAACTCCCTTCAAGTAACACAGGTAAACAGATAGAAGCCATTAAAGAGGAAACACTAAGATTCCCTAAAAGAATTATGGGGGAAAAAAACACCAAAAGGCGAAGGAATTTAAACAAGCTATCAAAGGATCTAAAAATGCGAAAAGAAACAATATGGAAAACTTAAAGGGAGACAACTGTGGAGATTGAAAACCAAGGAAATTGATACAGAGTCATAGATGCATGTATCATCAACAGAAGACAAGAGACAGGAGAGAAAATCCTCTACATACTGACTGCCAGTTGTACCAGCACCACTTGTTCAAAATGCTGTATTTTCTCCACTGAATGGATTTAGCACCTTTGTCAAAGATCAAATGACCCTAGGTTTATGAGTTCATTCCTGGATCTTCAATCTAATTCCGTTGATATACCTGTCTGTCTCTGTTCTAATACCATACAGTTATTATCACTATTGATCTATAATACTGCTTGAGGCCAGAGATGATGATTCCTTCCAAAAGTCTTTTGTTTTTGTTGTTGGTGTTGTTGTTGTTGTTGTTGTTGTTGTTGTATTTATTGTTGAGGATACTTTTCGCTATCCTGGGTTTTTTGTTATTGCAAATCAATTTGCAAATTGCTCTTTCTAGCTTTATGAAGAATTGAGTTGGAATTTTGATGGGGATTACATTGAATCTGTCAATTGCTTTTGGTAAAATGGCCATTTTTACAATATTATTCTTGCCAATCCTATAGCATTGGAGATTTTCCATCTTCTGAGATTTTCTTCAATTTCTCTCTTCAGAGACTTGAACTTCTTGTCATACAGAGCTTCAACTTCCTTGTTTAGAGTCACACCAATTTATTTTATATTATTTGTGATTATTGTGAAGGGTGTTATTTCCCTAATTTCTTTCTCAGCCTGTTTTTCCTTTGAGGAAAGGAAGGCTACTTATTTCTTTGAGTTAATTTTTTAGCAAGCCACCTTTCTGAAGTTGTTTATCAGGGTTTTCTGGTGGAATTATTCATGTCACTTAAGTATACTATGATGTCATTTGCAAATAGTGATATTTGACTTCTTCCTTTCCAAGTTGTATCACTTTGACCTGCTTTCTTATCATCCTGTACAAATATCAATACAAGCGGATCAAGGATCTTCACATACAGCCACATACACTCAAACTAATATAAGAAAAATTAGGAAAGTGCATTGAAAACATGGGCATTGGGGAAAATTTCCTGAACAGAACACCATTGACTTATGCTCTAAAATCAAGAATCAACAAATGGAATCTCAATAAATTGCAAACGTTCTATAGGGCAAAGGACACTGTCACTAAGACAAAATGGCAACCAACCCACTGGGAAAATATCTTTACCAATCCTACATCTGATAGAGTGCTAACATACAATATATGCAAAGAACAAAAGAAAGTAGACTACAGATAATCAAATAACCCTATAAAAATTGGTTACAGAGCTAATCAAAGAATTCTCACTTGAGGAATATCTAATGGCTGAGAAGCCCCTAAAGTAATGTTCAACATCCTTAGTCATCAGGGAAATGAAAATCAAAACAACCTTCAGATTCCCCATCACTCAAGTCAGAATGGGTAAGTAAGATGAAAAAACAAAAACAAAAACAAAAACCCTCCGGTGACAACAAATGCTGACAAGGATGTGGAGAAGATAGGTGAACACTCTGCCACTACTGGTGGGATTGCAAGTTGGTACAACCACTCTGGAAAGCAGTCTGGAGGCTCCTCAGAAAATTGGACATAGTACTACCTGAGGACCCAACTATATCACTCCTATGCATATACTGAAATGATGCTCTAACATATAACAAGGATACCTGCTCCACTATGGTAATAGTAGCCTTATTTATAATAGTCAGAAGCTGGAAAAAACACAGATATATCTCAACAGAGGAATGGATACAGAAGATGTGGTACATTTACACAAGGGAGTCTTCTTCATTAAATTTTTAGGCAAATGGATGGACCTAGAAAATATAATTCTGAGTTAGGCAACACAATCACAAAACGCCTCCCATATTATACACTCACTAATAAGTGGATATTAGCCCAAAAGCTCAGACTAAGCAAGGTACATTCTACAGATCACATGAAGCTGGAGAAGAAGTACAAGCAAAGTGCAGAAACTTCAGTCCTTCTTAGAAAATGCAACAAAAATATTCATAGGAGAAAATACAGAGACTAAGTTGGGAGCAGAGACTGAAGGAAAGGCCATCTAGAGACTGCCCCACCTGGGGTTCCAGCCCATATACATAAAGCCACCAAATGCAGAAAATATTGCTGATGCCAAGAAGTGCATGATGTCAGGAGCCAGATATAGCTGTCTCCTAAGAGGCTCTGCCAGAACATGACAGCTCTAAGAGCCTACCATTGAGCTGATAATCGGGTCCCCAGTGGAGGAAGTAGAAAAAAGATTGAAGTAACCTAACGCATTTGCAACCCTATAAGAATAACAATGCTAACCAACCAGAGCTCCCAGGGACTAAACCACCATCCAAAACTCTTTGAACCAATAAAAGCCATGAACAAACCCATGGCTCCAGGTGCTAATGTAGCAGAGGATAGTCTTATTGGGAATCAATGGGGGGAGGAGCCCTTGGTCTTGCCAAGGTTTGATAACCCATTGTAGGGTAATGTCTGGCAGGGAAGCAGGAAGAGGTGAGTGGTTGACAGAATACCCTCATAGAAGCAAGGGGAGGGTGAAGCATAGGGGGTTTATGGAGAAGAAACCAGAAAAGGAGATAATATTTGAAATCTAAATTTAAAAATATCCAATAAAAATAAAGAATTATAAATATAAAAAAATTATCTAAGGATGTAAGAGAGGAAGAACTGGAAGGTGTAGGAAGAGGGGAAACAATATTCAGACTGTTTTGTATGAGAAGAGAATCTTTTAATTAAAGGTGGGACATCAATTTAAAATAAATCGTACTCATTATGTCATCTAAAAAGAAGAAGGAGGAGGAGGGGAGGAGGAGGAGGAGGAGGAGGAGGAGCAGGAGGAGGAGGAGGAGGAGAAATACAGAATCTCAGGTGTAGAAGATACCATAGAAATCATTGAAACAATACTCATAAATGCAAAATGCAAAAAGTTCCCAACCCGAAAATTTAGCAAATCCAGGACACAACGTGAAGAAGAAACTAAGGATAATAAGTAGAGAAAAGAACAAAGATTTCCAACTTAAAGGGCCAGTAAATATCTTCAACAAAATTATAAATGTCAACTTCCCTAATCTAAAGAAAGAGATGCCCATAAAAATACAAGACAGCAACACAAGTTCAAATATACTGGACAAAAAATGAAATTCCTTCTGTCCCATAATAATCAAAACACCAAATGTACAAAACAAAGGAAGAAAAGCAGTAATGGGAAAATGTGAAGAAATATATGGATTTGGCCCTATTGGAATTATGTCAGACTTCTCAACAGAAATTCCAAAATCCTGAAAATCCTGGGTAAATGTGACACAGACTCTGAGAAAACACAAATGCCAGCATGTGATACTATACCCAGTAAAATTCTGAATTAACATAGATAGAGAAACTAAGACATTCCATGACAAAACCAAATTTATACAGTATCTTTCCCCAAACCCAGCCCTAAAAAGGATAATACATGGAAAACTCCAACACAAGCATAGAAACTACACCCTAGAAAAAGCAAGAAATAATCTTTCAACACACCCAAATGAAAATATCTGCACAAATATAATTCTACCTCTAAAAACAAAACAAAAAGATGAAGCAACAATCATTTTTCCTTTATACCTCTTAATATCAATGTACTCAATTCCTCAATAATCTAATATATACTAACACACTGGATATGTAAACAGGACCCAAAGTTTTGTTGACAAAGACAGACACTACCTCAGAGTAAAGGAGTGGGAAAAAATTTCCAAGCATGTGGTCCCAAGAAGCAAGCTGGAAAAGCCATTCTAATATCAAAGAAATTTGATTTTCAGCCAAAAATTATCAAACAAGATAATGAAGAACATGTCATACCATCAAAGGAAAGTTCTTTCAAGATGAACTCTCAATTCTGAGCTTTTATGTTCCAAAAGCAAGGGTACTACTATTCAAAAAAAGAAATTTATTAAAGCTCAAAGCACACATGGTACCTCACACAATAGTGAAAGTCTTCAACAGCCACTCTCATCAATGGACAGATCATGGAATCAAAATCTAAACAGTGACACAGGAAATCTAACAGAAGTTATCAACCAAGTGGTTTTATCTATTGTAGCTAATGGTTTAGATACCTTTAGAACATTTCATCCTAAAACAAAAGAATATACCTTTTCTCACCATGTTAGGGTACTTTCTCCAAAACTGACCATATAATCTATTTCAAAATTGGCCTCAACAGATAAAAGAAGATTAAAATATTCCTATGTGTCCTTTTTATTTATTTTTTATTGGATTTTTTTATTTATATTTCAAATGTTAATCCCTTTCCCGGTTTCCCAGCCATAAGCCCCATCTCATCCCCCTTCCCTTCTTCTATAAGTGTTTCCCCCTCCTCAAACACCTGACTGTTGCTGTACATATATAAAAAAAGGCTGTCTTTAATCCCACACTAGGCCCCACACTATAGTGCTCCAGGACATCTGGTAGATATCTTCATCTCAGTCAGCAAAGCATCTCACCCGATCTGCTCCATCCCATTTCACCTTGCCAATGTCTGCTCTCAGAGCCTGGCAACAATCTCTCTACCCATCAGTTCCCAAGAACTAGATTGTCACCATGCCATAAATATACATCAAAGTTCCGTGGTGGCCTAGTGTCTCCAGCCACCACATACTCTCTTGAATTCAATTAAATTGCCAAGTGAAAGAACACACAATACAATGACCTCTGATCCAATTGATAAGATATAGTTGCCAACCTATACATACAAAGCCCTGTACACATCCATCCCTTAAAAATATTCATAGCAACCTGTAAATGTGCAGAGAGGAGTCTTAACATCTGCCTCCATGTTCTCTCTGCTGCCTCCCTCCCTCACTCCAATCTCTTCCTCCCTCTGAAACTTTTCTCCTTCCCATCCTGCCTTCTCGTCCAATGACAGGCCTTATTCTATCTTGTACCTGCCTTCACCTGTGTGATGACATCATCTTATATTTCATCATTTCTGTCTAATTAAAAAAAAACTTTTCTCTCAAATATAAACTGAGCACAACTATTATCATTTTGCAATTAAAAGCATAAAATATACATAACACCCAGTCCAACATTTTCTCAGTTAAGCAGAACATGTAGTTATCCAGTGCAGCTTAAGAAATGATTAAAAATCTATGTTATATTCTGGCTAACTTGTATATTATCCGATAAGTAGCTAATAAAATATGTATTTTCCAAGTTAAACAGCCTGATAGCTTATGAGACAATAATCAGCCTTCAACCCCATTAGAAATCTGAGGATGAGCAATTATCTGTAAACAAAGGAAGACTAGTGCTGCTTCCAGAATGAGAAGTTCTAAGACAAATCTCCACTAGCACAGTCCTCTGTTAGCATCTTTTGAATGCAAGTCTTCAGCCTTCTGGCCCAAAATCAACTGACAGTATCTTCAAATGTAGAAAACTTGAAGGACTAATAATTCTGGCTTGGCAAAGATTATCAGTTGACTATTCTGTATAAAGGTATCACTTTTTGGACAGTATTAGTCTGTAGATGAAATTGGCAGTTTCCGCCCAGTGGCTGCCTAGCCACAAAGTATTTGCCTTACCTGGAGGTAGAGATGCTCAATTTCTTCATTAAATCTGCCAAAGGGGAACTGTTAGGAAGAGATATGTCTCAATAAATGATAGATAACTTTAAATCCCATGTTTTGTGGATTTCTGACGTCTTTGAAAACCATCTATCTATATAAGGTAATCGGGACCGTTGTCTGCTAACTTATCTTATTATATTATCTTGTAAAGCATTCGAACAAACTCAGAGCCATGAATTTGCTATTTGACTCTTAACTCACATGTGTAATCAACTCAGAAGATTGAAATGGTATCAATAGAATGACTGGCTCTAAACCTTGCACTTTTAAATGTTTTCAACAAATAAATTCTATACAAAATCAAACATATGATTTTAGCTTAGTTACCAAATGAGGTCTTGGCTGTACAACTCAATATAGAAAATTCCTCCCTGCTAAATGATGAGCAATTCTAAATTCCTCATAAAAACAACCCTAGAACAATCACTTTCGCCCCATTCTTCAAACTGTACATACGGGTTGAAATACCCTTGGGGGTTAAGGGGTAAGGAAAACCGAGCAATGTTATAGATTGATGTGCCTGTCTTGACTTGACTCAGATGAAAGTCCTTGAGATCAGGAATCCAAGTAGATACATTCTGGAAAATATAATTCTCAAAACAAAAAGTTTAGAATTGAGATGTCTTGTTGTTTGATTCTCTTGAATTTAGTTATTGAGGCAGTCTCCCTCTATCAAATATGGTCAGTATGACTCTGGAAAGTGTCCTGAGCCTAATCATCCATTTCAGAAACACAAAGACAAACTTTCTCTCAAAATACTGTGTTCCTTAGTCTGTAACCAAAAAAGCTTGTATTTTGCATTCTCTTCCAGAGTAATAATATAACCATAAATTTCATAGTCAAACCTATTATGAAGATTAAACAACTTTAAAGAAGGAAGTAATCCAAATAATAGTCCATGAGACTGCCAGGCTTTTTTAATCTGTTCTATCAGGAAACTAACCCAAAATTCACATGGAGCCCACGTTAAAAGAACATGAGCTTCCTTTTCTGGTAAATATCAAAAATAACAACAAAACCTTACTAGCTGACATCAACGAGTCATGTGGCCTTTATTGTGGTAATTTATAATACAAATTAAACACCTTCTATCAATTCTAATATTAGTAAGTAAGCAATTTATCAAACCAAGACTTTAGACCAAAATATATCGATCTGCTGAGCTCTCTACCCAGAGCCTGAGATTTTTATTTAACCTTAATACCCAAAATATATTGATCTGTTAAGCTCTGTAAACAGAGTCTCAGATTTTAGTTATTAGTAACTTCTATAACATATGTCCGTATTCACTCTGCCTGTATTCACTTTCATCACAACTCTCTACTTGGAGTCGTGACTAATTTTCCTTAAGTTCCGAACCATGGGTGAAAATATCCATGAGATACAGGAAATCCCTCTTCTTCTTAATCAAAGTTAATCAACTTCTAATAATACCTGTCAATATTAAGTAGCATTTCTAACTAGGATTTCAACCCCAAATTCCTGAGGAGCCCATGTTAGAAGGAATATGAGTATGGTGAAAGTATTTCTAAACAACTTTCTTTCAGAAGCAGCTTTTAACCTCTAACTCTCTGTGCTGCCACTACTTATCACAGCTAGGGACCTACAGCCCACAAGCCTGTTTATGCTATTTCTCTGTTTAAGGTCCCCTCCCACTCCCCTGCTTGAGATATCACGTGATTCAACATGGCGCTGGCCTACTCTTACCTAGAAAATAAAACTTTCTCTCAACTCATAAGATTACTAGTAGATTCTTGCCCCACGTTTGGTGCTACCTGTTGCTGTAAAATTATAAAACAGGCTGTCTTTTATCCTGCACTAGGTCCAGCAACATAGTGCCCTAAGATATCTATTATATATCTTCGTCTCAGTCAGCAAAGACTTACCCACTTTGATCCATCCCAAACCACATTGCCAATGGCTGCACTCAGACCCTGGCAAAAATCTCTCAACCCATCTAGTTCCTAAGACAGGTTGCCACTATGCCAGACATCCCAATTCCGTGGTGGCCCCATGTCTCCAGCCACCACATACTCTCTTGAATTCAATTAAGTTGGCACATGAAAAAACATACAACACAATAGCCTCTGATCCATTTGATAAGATATACTTGCCAACAGAGATATACAAAGCACTGTACACATCTATCCCTTAAGAATATTAATAACAACCTGTAAATGTGCAGAGTGGAATCTTAACATCTGCCTCCATGTTCTCTCTGCTGCCTCCCTCCCTCACTCCAGTCTCCTCCTCCCTCTAAATTCTTTCTCCTACCCATCCTGTCTTCTCATCCAATGACAAGCCACATTCTATCTTGTACCTACCTTTACCTGCATGGTGACATTATCCTACACCCCCTTTCATGCCCCCTGATATTTCCCTGCACTGGGGGATCAGCCTTTCCAGGACCAAGGGTTTCTCTTCCCACTAGTGCCCAACAAGTCGATCCTCTGCTACATATATAGCTGGAGCCATGGATCTACCCATGTGTAGTCCTTAGATAGTGGTTTAGACCTTGCAAGCCCTGATTGGTTGATATTATTGTTTATAAAAAGTTAGAGGCCCCTTTAGTTTCTTCAGTCCTTTTTATAATTCCTCCAACAGGTACCTCATTCTCAGTTCAATGGGTTGCTGTTAGCATTAGGCTCTGTATTTGACATGTTCTGCCTGAGCCTCTCAGGAGACAGCTATATCAGACTCCTGTCAGCATGTACTCCTTGGCTATTATCTAGTTTTGGTATATATAGTTTTGGTGTATATATATATATATATATATATATATATATATATATATATATATATATATATGTGTGTGTGTGTGTGTGTGTGTGTGTGTGTGTGTGTGTGTGTGTGTGTGTGTGTGGCAAGCTCTGAATGACCATTCCTTCAATCTGCTCCAAACATTGTCTCCATATCACCTTCTATTAATATTTTTGTTCCACCTTTTAGGAAGGACTGATGCATCCTCACTTTGCTAGTTCTTATTGAGCCTCATGTGGTCCATAGATTGCATTTTGAGTAATTCGAGCTTTTAGGGTAATATCCACTTATCAGTGAGTGTGTACCATGTATATTTTTTTGTGATTGGGTTACCTCATTCAGGATGATATTTTCTACTTCCATCCATTTGCCTATGAATTTCATGAAGTCGTTGCTTTTGATAGCTTAGTAGTACTCCATTGTGGATATATACCACATTTTCTGTATCCATTCCTCTGTTGAAAGACATCCAGGTTCTTTCCAGCTTATTGCTATCATAAATAAGGCTTCTATGAACATTGTAGAGCATGTGTCCTTATTGTATATTAGAGCATCATTTAGGTATATGACCAGGAGAGGTATATCTTGGTCCTCTGGTAGTGAAATGTGCAATCTTCTGAAGAACCTCCATACTCCTATGTATCATACCAGATACCACAAATTAAGGCTGGTGTACAATAAAAACAAAACAAACAAACAAACAAACAAACAAAAAACAGAGAGCTCACATACACATGGAAGTTAAGCAATGCTCTACTTAATGATTAATTAGTCAAGGAAGGAATAAGGAAAGAAATTAAAGAATTTTTTTGGATTTAATGAAAATGAAGGTCCAACATACCCAAACTTATGGGACACAATGAAAGCAGTTCTAGCTCCTAGTGCCTCCAAAAAGAAATAGGAGAGAGAATATGCTATCAGCTTTACAGCACAGCAGAAAGCTCCAGAACAAAAAGAAGCAAATATTCCAAAGAGGTGTAGATGGCAGGAAATAATCAAACTACAGCTGAAATCAACCAAATAGAAACAAAAAGATGTATACAAAGAATCAACAAATCTAGAAGCTGATACGTTGAGAAAATCAACATGATACGTCCAAACTTATCCAGACTAATCAGAAGGCACATAGACAGTATTCAAATTAACAAAATCAAAACTGAAAGGGAAGACATAAAAAAACAGAAACTGCGGAAATTTAAAAAGAAAATATCAAATCCCACTACAAAAGCCTATACTCATCAAAACTCATTATTATTGTTGTTGAAGGCCACCCTTAGTCTATGGTGATTTGATAGGATACATGGGATTATTTCTATTTTACTGTATCTGTTGAACCTTGTTTTGTGATGGATTACCTGGTCAATTTTTGAGAAAGTACCATGAGGTTCTGAGAACAAGGTATACCCTTTTGTTTTAGGATGGAATGTTCTATAAATATCTGTAAAGTCCGTTTGGTTCATACCTTCTGTTAGTTTCTGTATGTTTCTGTTTAGTTTCTATTTCCATGATCTGTCTATTGATGAGAGTGGGGTGTTGAAATCGCCTACTATTATTGTGTGAAGTGCAATGTGTTGATTTGAACTTTAGTAAGGTTTCTTTTATGAATGTAGGAACGTAGGTGCCCTTGCATTTGGAGCATATTTAAGATTGAGAGTTCATCTGGGTGAATTTTTCCTTTCATAAATATGAAATTTCTTTGCTTATCGTTTTTGATTACTTTTGATTGAAAGTCGATTTTATTCGATATAATGACTACTCTAGCTATCTTCTTTGGACCTTTTGCTTGGAAAATGGTTTTCCAGCCTTTTACTCTGAGGTATTGTCTGTCTTTGACTCTGAGATATGTTTCCCGTATGCAGCAAATTGCTGTGTCCTCTTTACATATCCAGTATGGTAGTCTATATCTTTTTATTGAGAATTGAGTCCACTGATGTTGGGAGATACTAGGAGTTAGTGATTGTTGCTTCCTGTTATTTTCCTATTTAGAGGTGGTATTACGTTGTGTGTCTCTCTTCTTTTGGTTTTGTTGTAGGATTACTTTCTTGCTTTTTCTAGGGTGTAGTTTCTCTCTTTGTGTTGGGCTTTTCCATCTATTATCCTTTGTAGGGCTGGATTCCTAGAAAGATATTGTGTAAATTTGGTTTTGTCATGGAATATCTTGGTTTCTTACTCTATGTATTCGAGAGTTTTGCTGGATATAGTAGACTGGGCTGGCATTTTTGTCCTCTTGGGGTCTGTATGACATCTGCCCAGGATCTTCTGGCTTTCACTGTCTCTGTTGAGAAGTCTGGAATGACTCTCATAGGTCTGTCTTTGTATGTTACTTGACTTTTTCCCTTACTGTTTTTAATATTCTTTCTTTGTTTTGTGCACATGATATTTTGACTCTTATGTGACAGGAGGAATTTCTTTTTCTGATTCAATCTATTTGGAGTTCTGTGGGCTTCCTACATTTTCATGGGTCTTTCTTTAGGTTAGGGAAATTTCCTTCAATAATTTTGTGGAAAATATTTACTGGCCCTTTAAGTTGGGATTCTTCCCTCTCTTCTATACCTTTTATCCTTAAGTTTGATCTTTTCATATTATCCTGGATTTTCTGAATATTTTGGGATAGGAGCTTTTTCCATTTTCTATTATCTTTGATGATTGTGTCTATGTTTTCTATGCTATATCTTCTGCCCCTGAGATTCCCTCTTCTATCTCTTATATTCTGTTGGTGATGCTCACATCTATGACTCTGATCTCTTCCCTGGGTTTTCTATCTCCAGGTTTGTCTCCCTTTGTGGTTTCTTTATTGTTTCCATTTCCATTTGTAAATTCTGAATTCTTTTGTTCAATCCTTTTTTCCCATTTGGTTGTGATTCCCTGTAATTCTTTAAGGGATTTTTGTGTTTCCTATTTAAGGACTTCTACTTGTTCACTTGTGTTGTCCTATATTTCTTTAAGTGCGTTATGTATGACCCTCTCAAAGTCTTACATCATCATGATAAAATGTGATTTTAAATCTAAATCTTGCTTTTCTGGTGTGTTTTGATATCCAATATTTGCTTTGGTGGGAGAACTGGGCTCAGATGATGCCAATTAATCTTGGTTTCTGTTCTTGGCTTCCTGCACTTGCCTCTTCCCATCAGATTGTCTCTCGTGTTAGCTTGTCTTCCTACTTCTGACAGTGTCTTGGCTCTCCTCTAGGCCTGTGTGTCTGCAGTCCTATAAAACTGTTTTCCTGTTGTCTTTTAAGAAGGGAGAGTCCTGTCCTTGACTGTTCCTTGGTCCCTGTGCCCAGGGGGTTACAAATGGCACTAGGTGTTTTCCTCGAGTCAGGAATGTGGACAGAGAGTAGTCTCTTCTGATTTCTCAGGAGTGTCAGCACTTCTGAGCATCCAACTCTCCCCCACCCACACCTCCCACAGGATTTGGGTTCAGGGAGCTGTATGACTGGTTCAGTTCAGTTATGGCCACAGACTTGGAATGGGGTTTCCTGCTGTTGGCTGCCCCTATATCCTGTGTTCAGAGGCATTATGCACTTTTCTCTTGGGCCAGGGACATGGGCAAAAATGGGCAGAAGTGGCAGTCTATCCTGTGGTCTCATGATTGTCCTCACTTCTGGGTGTTCACCTCTCTCTCCTACAGGATTTAGAAGCAGGGAGCCGTGGCATGGGATCAGTTCAGTTCCGTGCACAGCCAGAAACAGGAAGTGCCCTGTCCCCAAGGACTTCTAACTTTGTGTGCCCTAAGTCCACCAGGCAGGTCACTTAGAGCAGAAAAGTTGGTCTTAACCTCTGCTCCAGTTTTGTAGGTGCTCCTGGTGGCTGGCTTTCAGCTCTTGGCAAGGGCAGGAATTGGAAATGTCCTGCCCCTGACTGCTCCCAGGTCCCTGTTTACAGGGACCATGGATGGCACTAGGCCTTTTCCTCTTGGTTCAGGACTATGGACAGAGAGTATTCTACTGCAATTTCTCGGGAGTGTCCGCACTTCTGAGCTTCCAACTGCCCCCGAACTCCAGGCAGGATTTGGGTGCTGTTCCATTGCCTGCTGGTTGTTCCAGGGAAGAATGGCGGATCCTGAACAGTCCTGGGAACGACTTTGGCATTTTCGATGCTATTATGACAGCCATTGCTGCTGCAGTCACTGTGTCTGCAGTGTCTTGGGTTACCCTCCCTCAATCTATTGTTAGGCAAGCACAGAGGGTGAACTTTCTGAGTACTTGCTGATGATTGGGAATTCTAAATTTTATTACAGGAATGGCTTGACAATGGCCCTTTGTGTTATGGCCCTCAGAGTTCCGGCCCTCAGGACTTTGTGCTTATTGCATGCGCAAACAGCACTTCCAGTCCTGGGCAGCAACTAAGCAGCTGTTGTTCTCCTTGTAGGAGACAAACCTTCTGCCCAAATTGGGCTCAGCCTTCACTAGAAGCAGTTAGCTGAGGACAGGCAACACTTTGGGACCAGACCTCGCCTAAGGCAGGAAATTCTGAGACTGGCAGAATTTTCCAGAGATGGGAAAGAGGCTTGATATCTCAAAGCGTCCTAAGACAGGCGCTGCTTGAAATTAATATAGGGGGACTTGCTTAATAAAAAATAAAATAAAATAGGGGGACTTGTCAGAGTCTCCTGGGTCCCCTGCAATGTTTCATCCCCCTTGTCAGACCCTTCTGGGTCTCTCAGGGTTTGACCCCTGCTGAGCCCTTCTGATGCATGTGGAAGTCTTTTGTTCCTAACAAAGGAGCAGTCTGACCCAGTACCTACACACCTGGGTGGTGGTCAATTTGTTCCTGTCCTTGTCTTCCAGGCTTTTGTTTTTGAGATTTAGGCTGGTCTTCCTGGATTTCGCCCTAGTTAATTCAGGGCATGTAGTCAGTCTTTTGTTACTGAGGTCTCCACCCAGGGTTTCCCACTGTGCTTCCCAGAATTTTTCTACCTGGTCAAATTGGGGCATATATTTGGTGAATAAAGCTACAAGAGCCCTTCACTTTTCTAGCTTAACATGAATAACCTGTGCGTGTGTGTTTCTTTAATCCTGCAGGCTTTCGCCTGATTCTCAGTGCCCTGTTGGTGCGGGCATAAACAGGCTGGGAGCTGTTTGACTGGTTCAGTTCAGTTCTGGGCACAGACCTGGACCAGGGGTTCCTGCTTCTGACAGCTCCTATATTCCTGTATCCAGAGGAACTATGCAGTTTCCTCTTGGGCCCAGGATGTGGACAAACGTGGGCAAAAGTGATTGTCTGTCTTGTGGTCACAGGATTGTCTGCACTTCTAGTGCACAGCTCTCTCCCCCACACGATTTAGGAGAAGGGAGCTGTGGGCCTTAACATATTTTAGTAAGCTGGATGCAAAGTCAACCGATCACTTTTGATAATTTAATGTAGTTTATCATATATTTATTTACTCTACAATATTTATGTTTATTATAATAGAGCATATAAACAGTCATTTAAACTTTTGGTTCATGATTTTATTTCTATCGGTAAAAATCTTGTGACTAGTTTTCAGAACTTTAATGTCACATTGAATTCATCCACTTTTATGAAATTTTTTAAATCTTTTATTTTTTTCCTCCACCTTTATTACATTGGGTATTTCTTATTTACATTTCAATTGTTATTCCCTTTCCCAGTTTACAGGTCAACATCCCTTTAACTCCTCCCCCTCCCCTTCTATATGTGTGTTGACCTCCCCATCCTTCCCCCATTACCACCCTCCCCCCAACAATCACGTTCACTGGGGGTTCAGTCTTAGCAGGACCAAGGGCTTCCCCTTCCGCTGGTGCCCTTACTAGGCTATTCATTGCTACCTATGAGGTCAGAGTCCAGGGTCAGTCCATGTATAGTCTTTGTGTAGTGACTTAGTCCCTGGAAGCTCTGGTTGGTAGGTATTGTTGTTCATATGGGGTCTCAAGCCCCTTCAAACTCTTTCAGTCCTTCTCTGATTCCATCAACGGGGGTCCCTCTCTCAGTTCAATGGTTTAATGATGGCATTCACCTATGTATTTGCCGTATTAGGCTGTGTTTCTCAGGAGAGATCTACATCCGGTTCCTGTCAGCATGCACTTCTTTGTTTCATCCATTTTTATCTAGTTTGGTGGCTGTATATGTATTCCCACATGTGGAGGAGGCTCTGAATGGGCATTCCTTCTGTCTCTGTTCTAAACTTTGCCTCCCAATCCCCTCCCAAGCGTATTCGTGTTCTTCTTTTAAAGAAGGAGTGAAGCATTCACATTTTGGTAATCTTTCTTAAGTTTCATGTGTTCTGTGCATCTAGGGTAATTCGAGCATTTGGGCTAATATCCACCTATCAATGAGTACATACCATGTGTGTTTTTCTGTGATTGGGTTACCTCATCAGGATGATATTTTCCAGTTCCATACATTTGCAATGAATTTCATGAAGTCATTGTTTTTGATAGCTGAGTAGTATTCCATTGTGTAGATATACCACATATTCTATATCCATTCCTCTGTTGAAGGGTATCTGAGTTCCTTCTGGCTTCTGGCTATTATAAATTAGGCTGCTATGAACATATTGGAGCATGTGTCTTTGTTATCTGTCGGGGTGTCTTTTGGGTATATGCCCAAGAGTGCTATAGCTGGGTCCTCAGGTAAATCAATGTCCAATTTCCTGAGGAACCTCCAGACTGATTTCCAAAGTGCGTGTATCAGTCTGTAATCCGACCAACAATGAAGGAGTGTTCCTCTTGCTCTACATCCTAAGAGATTTTGATCTTAGCCATTCTCACTGGCGTGAGGTGAAATCTCAGGGTTGTTTTGATTTGCATTTCCCTTATGACTAAAGATGTTGAACATTTCTTTAGGTGTTTCTCAGCCATTCAGCATTCCTCAGCTGTGAATTCTTTGTTTAGCTCTGAACCCCAGTTTTTAATAGGGTTATTTGTCTCCCTGTGGTCAAACTTCTTGAGTTCTTTGTATATTTTGGATATAAACCCTCTATCAGTTGTAGGATTGCTAAAGATCTTTTCCAAATCTGTTGGTTGCCATTTTGTCCTAACCACAGTGTCCTTTGCCTTACAGAAGCTTTGCAGTTTTATGAGATCCCATTTGTCAATTCTTGATCTTAGAGCATAAGCTATTGCTTTTTGTTCAGGAGGTTTTCTCCAGGGTCCATGTGTTTGAAATTCTTCCCGACTTTTTCTTCTACTAGTTCGAGTATATCTAATTTGATGTGGAGGTCCTTGATCCACTGGGACATAAGCATTGTACAGGGTGATAAGAATGGATCAGTCTGCATTCTTCTACATGCTGTCCTCCAGTTGAACCAGCAAGATTTCCTGAAAATGCTATCTTTTTGTCATTGTATGGTTTTGGCTTCTTTTCAAAAATCAAGTGACTATAGGTGTGTGGATTCATTTCTGGGCCTTTAATTCTATTCCACTTGTCTATCTGCATCTCTGAACCAATACCATACAGTTTTTATAACTATTGCTCTGTATTACTGCTTGTGTTCAAAGATAGTAATTCCCCTGGCAGTCCTTTTATTGTTGAAGATAGTTTTAGCTCTCCTGGGTTTTTTGTTATTCCAGATGAATTTGCAAATCCTTCTGTCTAACTCTATGAAGAACTGGATTGGAAATTTGATGGGAATTGCATGGAATCTACAGATTGCATTTGGTAAAATGGCAATTTTTACTATATTAATCCTGCCAATCCATGAGCATGGGAGATCTTTCCATCTTCTGAGAATTTCTTCAATTTCTTTCATCAGAGTTATGAAATTTTTTTTCAATTTTTTTTATTAACTTGAGTATTTCTTATTTACATTTCGAATGTTATTCCCTTTCCCAGTTTCCAGGCAAACATCTCCCTAATCCCTCTCCCTCCCCTTCTTTATGGGTATTCCCCTCCCGATCCTCCCTAATTGCCACCCTTCCTCCAACAATCACGTTCACTGGGGGTTCAGACTTAGCAGGACCAAGGGCTTCCCCTTCCTCTGGTGCTCTTACTAGGATATTCATTGCTACCTATGGGGTCAGGGTCCAGGGTCAATCCATGTATATTCTTTAGGTAGTGGCTTAGTCCCTGGAAGCTCTGGTTGCTTGGCATTGTTGTTCATAAGGGGTCTCGAGCCTCTTCCAGCTCTTCCAGTTCTTTTTCTGATTCCTTCAACGGGGGTCCAGTTCTCAGTTCAGTGGTTTGCTGCTGGCATTCGCCTAGGTATTTGCTGTATTCTGGCTGTGTCTCTCAGGAGAGATCTACATCTGGCTCCTGTCGGCCTGCACTTCTTTGCTTCATCCATCTTGTCTAATTGGGTGGCTGTATGTGTATGGGCCACATGTGGGGCAGGCTCTGAATGTGTGTTCCTTATGCCTCTGTTTTAATCTTTGCCACTCTATTCCCTGCCGAGGGTATTCTTGTTCCCCCTTTTAAAGAAGGAGTGAAGCATTCACATTTTGATCATCCGTCTTGAGTTTCATGTGTTCTATACATCTAGGGTAATTCAAGCATTTGGGTTAATAGCCACTTATTAATGAGTGCATACCATGTGTGTTTTTCTGTGATTGGGTTACCTCACTCAGGATGACATTTTCCAGTTCCAACCATTTGTCTATGAATTTCATAAAGGCATTATTTTTGATACCTGAGTCATATTCCATTGTGTAGACATACCACATTTTCTGTATCCATTCCTCTGTTGAAGGGCATCTGGGTTCTTTCCAGCTTCTGGCTATTATAAATAAGGCTGCTATGAACATAGTGGAGCAGGTGTCTTTTTTATATGTTGGGGCGTCTTTTGGGTATATGCCCAAGAGAGGTATAGCTGGATCCTCAGGTAGTTCAATGTCCAATTTTCTGAGGAACCTGCAGACTGATTTCCAGAATGTTTGTACCAGTCTGCAATCCCACCAACAATGGAGGAGTGTTCCTCTTTCTCCACATCCTCACCAGCATTTGTTGTCACCTGAGTTTTTGATCTTAGCCATTCTCACTGGTGTGAGGTGAAATCTCAGGGTTGTTTTGATTTGCATTTCCCTTATGACTAAAGATTTTGAACATTTCTGTAGGTGTTCTGAGCCATTTGACATTCCTCACCTGTGAATTCTTTGTTTAGTTCTGAACCCCATTTTTTAATAGGATTATTTGTCTCCAGGTGGTCTAACTTCTTGAGTTCTTTGTATATTTTGCATATAAGCCCTCTATCTGTGGTAGGATTGGTAAAGATCTTTTCCCAATCTGTTGGTTGCCGTTTTGCCTAACCAAAGTGTCCTTTGCCTTACAGAAGCTTTGCAGTTTTCTGAGATCCCATTTGTCGATTCTTGATCTTAGAGCATAAATCATTGGTGTTTTGTTCAGGAAGTTTTTTCCAGTGCCCATGTGTTCGAGATGCTGCCCTAGTTTTTATTCTATTAGTTTGAGTGTATCTGGTTTGATGTGGAGGTCCTTGATCCACTTGGACTTAAGCTTTGTACAGGGTGATAAGCATGGATCGATTTGCATTCTTCTATATGTTGACCTCCAGTTGAACCAACACCATTTGCTGAAAATGCTATCTTTTTTCCATTTGATGGTTTTTGCTCCTTTGTCAAAAATCAAGTGCCCATAGTTGTGTGGGTTCATTTATGGGTCTTCACTTCTGTTCCATTGGTCTATCTGTCTGTCTCTGTACCAATACCATGCAGCTCTTAATCATTATTGCTCTGTAATATTGCCTGAGTTCAGGGATAGTGATTTCCCCCTGAAGTCCTTTTATTGTTGAAAACAGCTTTAGCTATCCTGGGTTTTTTGTTATTCCAGAAGAATTTGCTAATTGTTCTGTGTATGTCTTTGAAGAATTGGATTGGTATTTTGATGAGGATTGCATTGAATCTATAGATCGCTTTTGGTAAAATGGCCATTTTTACTATATTAATCCTGCCAATCCATGAGCATGGGAGATCTTTCCATCTTCTGAGGTCTTCTTCAATATCTTTCTTCAGAGTCTTGAAGTTCTTATTGTACATATTTTTTACTTGCTTGGTTAAAGTCACACCGAGGTACTTTATATTGTTTGGGTCTATTATGAATGGTTTCGTTTCCCTAATTCTTTCTCGGCTTGTTTCTCTTTTGTGTAGAGGAAGGCTACTGATTTATTTGAGTAAATTTTATACCCAGCCACTTTGCCGAAGTTGTTTACCAGCTTTAGTAGTTCTCTGGTGGAACTTTTGGGATCACTTAAATATACTATCATATCATCTGCAAATAGTGATATTTTGACTTTTCTTTACCAATCTGTATCTTCTTGATTTCCTTTTGTTGTCTGATTGCTCTGGCTAGAATTTGAAGAACTATATTGAATAAGTAGGGAGAGAGTGCGCAGCCTTGTTTAGTCCCTGATTTTAGTGGGATTGCTTCAAGTTTCTCTCCATCTAGTTTAAGGTTAGCAACTGTTTTGCTGTATATGGCTTTTACTATGTTTAGGTATGGGCCTTGAATTCCTATTCTTTCCAGGATTTTTTCATGAAGGGGTGTTGAATTTTGTCAAATGATTTCTCAGCATCTAATGAAATGATCATGTGGTTTTGTTCTTTCAGTTTGTTTATATAATGGATCACGTTGATGGTTTTCCGTATATTAAACCATCCCTGCTTGCCTGGGATGAAGCCTACTTGATCATGGTGGATGATTGTTTTGATGTGCTCTTGCATTCGGTTTGCCAAAATTTTATTGAGTATTTTTGCGTCGATATTCATAAAGGAAATTGGTCGGAAGTTCTCTTTCTTTTTTGGGTCTTTGTGTGGTTTATGTATAAGAGTAATTGTGGCTTCATAGAAGGAATTCGGTAGTGCTCCATCTGTTTCAATTTTGTGGAATAGTTTGGATAGTATTGGTATGAGGTCTTCTATGAAGGTCTGATAGAATTCTGCACTAAACCTGTGTGGACCTGGGTTCTTTTTGGTTGGGAGACCTTTAATGACTGCTTCTATTTCCTTAGGAGTTATGGGGTTGTTTAACTGGTTTATCTGTTCCTGATTTAACTTTGGTACCTGGTAACTGTCTAGGAAATTGTCCATTTCCTGCAGGTTTTTTGTTGAATATAGGCTTTTATAGTAAGATCTGATGATTTTTTGAATTTCCTCTGAATCTGTAGTTATGTCTCCCTTTTCATTTCTGATTTTGTTAATTTGGACACACTCTCTGTGTCCTCTTGTTAGTCTGGCTAAGGGTTTATCTATCTTGTTGATTTTCTCAAAGAACCAACTTTTGGTTCTGTTGATTCTTTCTATGGTCCTTTTTGTTTCTACTTGGCTGATTTCAGCTCTGAGTTTGATTATTTCCTGTCTTCTACTCCTCCTGGGTGTATTTGCTTCTTTTTGTTCTAGAGATTTTAGGTGTGCTGTCAAGCTGCTGACATATGCTTTCTCCTGTTTCTTTCTGCAGGCACTCAGCGCTATGAGTTTTCCTCTTAGCACAGCTTTCATTGTGTCCCATAAGTTTGGGTATGTTGTACCTTCATTTTCATTGAATTCTAAGAAGTCTTTAATATCTTTCTTTATTTCTTCCTTGACGAGATTATCATTGAGCAGAGCATTGTTCAACCTCCACGTGTATGTGGGCATTCTTCCCTTATTGTTATTGAAGACCAGTTTTAGGCCGTGGTGGTCTGATAGCACGCATGGGATTATTTCTATCTTTCTGTACCTGTTGAGGCCCATTTTTTGACCAAGTATATGGTCAATCTTGGAGAAAGTACCAGGAGGAGCTGAGAAGAATGTATATCCTTTTGCTTTAGGATAGAATGTTCTATAAGTATCTGTTAAGTCCATTTGGCTCATGACTTCTCTTAGTCTGTCTACGTCTCTGTTTAATTTCTGTTTCCATGATCTGTCCATCGATGAAGTGTGGGGTGTTGAAATCTCCTACTATTATTGTGTGGTGCAATATGTGTTTTGAGCTTTAGTAAGGTTTCTTTTACCTATGTAGGTGCCCTTGTATTTGGGGCATAGATATTTAGGATTGAGAGTTCATCTTGGTGGATTTTTCCTTTGATGAATATGACTTGTCCTTCCTTATCTTTTTTGATGACTTTTAGTTGAAAACTGATTTTATTTGATATTAGAATGTCCACTCCAGCTTGCTTCTTCTGACCATTTGCTTGGAAAATTGATTTCCAGTCTTTCACTCTGAGGTAGTGTCTGTCTTTGTCTCTGAGGTGTGTTTCCTCTAGGCAGCAGAATGCAGGGTCCTTGTTGCGTATCCAGTTTGTTAATCTATGTCTTTTTATTGGCAAGTTGAGACCATTGATCTTGAGAGATATTAAGGAATAGTGATTATTGCTTCCTGTTATATTCATATTTGGATGTGAGGTTATGTTTGTGTGCTTTCATTCTCTTTGTTTTGTTGCCAAGACTATTAGTTTCTTGCTTTTTCTAGGGTGTAGCTTGCCTCCTTATGTTGGGCTTTACCATTTACTATCCTTTGTAGGGCTGGATTTGGAGAAACATAATTTGCAAATTTGGTATTGTCATGGAATATCTTGGTTTCTCCATCTGTGTTAATTGAGAGTTTTTCTGGATACAGTAACCTGGGCTGACATTTTTGTTCTCTTAGGGTCTGTATGACATCTGTCTAGGATCTTCTGGCTTTCATATTCTGTGGTGAGAAGCCTGTTGTAATTCTGATAGGTCTGCCTTTATATGTTACTTGACCTTTTCCCCTTACTGCTTTTAGTATTCTTTCTTTGTTTTGTGCATTTGGTGTTTTGAATATTATGTGACTGGTGGAGTTTCTTTTCCGGTCCAATCTATTTAGAGTGCTGTAGGCTTCTTGTTTGTTTATGCGTATCTCTTTCTTTATGTGAGGGAAGTTTTCTTCTATGATTTTGTTGAAGATATTTACTCGTACTTATGTTGGGAGTCTTCATTCTCTCTATACCTATTATCCTTAGGTTTGATCTTCTCATTGTGTCCTGAATTTTCTGTATGTTTTCGGCCAATAGCTTTTTCCATTTTCCATTATATTTGACAGTTGTGTCGATAATTTCTATGGATTTTTCTGCTCCTGAGATTCTCTCTTCTATCTCTTGTTTTCTTTTGGTGATGTTGTATCTATGGCTCCTTGTCTCTTTCTTTGGTTTTCTATATCCAGGGCTCTAAGGTTTTCTATATCCCTTGTGATTCCTTTATTCCTCCTATTTTCATTTTTAATTCCTTCACCTGTTTGATTGTGTTTTCCTGTAATTCATTCAAGGATTTTTGCATTTCCTCTCTATAAGCTTCTCCTTGTCTATTTGTGTTTCCTGAATTTCTCTAAGGGAGTTCTTTATGTCTTTCTTGAAGTTATCCATCATCATGATCAAATGTGATTTAAAATCTATCTTCCTTTTCTGGTGTGTTTGGATATTCAGTGTTTGCTTTGGTGGGAGAATTGGACTCCGATGATGTCATGTAGTCTTGGTTTCTGTTGCTTGGGTTCCTGCACTTGCCTCTTGCCATCACGTTGTCTCTGGTGTTACCCTCTTCTGCTATTTCTGACAGTGGTTAGACTGTCCTATAGGCCTGTGTGCCAGGAGTGCTGTAGACTGGTTTTCCTGTTCTCTTTCAGCCAGTTATGGGAAGAAAGTGTTCTGCTTTCAGGTGTGTAGTCGTTCCTGTCTATTGGTCTTCAGGTTTTTCTGTGGGCATCTGTCCTGAGTCCACCAGGCAGGTCACTTGAAGCGGAAAAGTTGGTCTTACCTCTGGTCTTGAGCCTGAAGTTGGTCTTTGGAGCTGGGTTTCAGCTCTCTCTGTGCCCAGCACCAGAAGGGCCTGCCCTGCCTTCTCTTGGGTCCCTCTGCACAGGGGGCCCAGATGGCTTTAGGCGTTTTCCTCTAGAGTCAGAAATGTGGGTTAGAGTAGTCTCTTCTGTCTTCCCAGGGGATTCTGCCCCTCTGAAGGTCTAGCTCTCCCTCCCACAGGATTTGGGTTCAGGGAGCTGTTTGAGTGGGTCCCTTCCTTTAATGAACTTTTTATGAACTTAAATTTTGTATTTTCTCTTCTGTTGTCTCAGAAGTCATGAGTCATATCACAATTACAGATATGTTCAAATCCACGTTGTACTATGTCATTAATTTACAACATTCTTGTCCCTCTCAAGTTCAAATGTATCACATTAATCATTGGAAATGTTATGAAATTTTATTAATTTTCTCAAAGTTTTAAAAACAACTCTCTTTTTGGGCTTGGATGTTCTTGGTACATTTCATTTAAAAATACAGTTTCAATACATTGTGTCATTTGTTTAGGTGGTCCAGGGATATACTGTTATATTTACCTCTAATCTTTATTTTTTATAAGAAATCAAATTAATCTAAGAAAGATTGTTAACACCTCATATATCCTCTCCAAGACCTGGCAGTTCATTCTGTTTAAATGTTTTCTTTTTAGATATTTGTAAATATTACTACCCATGTCTAAAACTTTTTAAGGGAATCTGCAAAACACTTTTCATATTATTTCTCTTACCTCTTAGTTTCTGAGGAAACATTCAATCACAATGGAAGACAATCAAATGTTCATGTTGTTTGATATTTTAGGATAAAGATCATTTTTCTCACACAGGAAATGAGAACTAAGATAAATAAATGGGAAATTTCGTTGCTTTGAGCATATTTGCCATATCTGTTTATCCTTACACAATTTCTACATTTCCACCTATTCATATTTTAATATTCAGAAAGCTGTCTGCTTCCATTTGTATTTTCAGAAAATCATCATATGGTGATCTATTCTGCATATAGGTCTAAATTATTTACAGTCACTTTCATTTTCCTTTGAACTTAGAAAATCATTTTCTTCCCTATTATGTAGTGAAGCAGCAGTTTCCATGAAGTATTTTTTTAAATCTTCTATGCTACCTTGGCATCTAATTTTTTCAGGAAAACAGGCATTATTGTAAATTTTATCCATCACAAGTATTATAAAGGCACATAAAGTTATTATTTCTGTGATATCTACATCTTTGATGTTTGTGATTCACTGAGAGCTATGTAAACATTTTCTGGAAACTTTTGCTCTCCCTGCAACATCAGACATAGAATTCTGTAATGGGTAAAGTTACAGATGCTAAGTTTTAAATTATTTTTCTAGTTTTCTTGTATTGAAATACACAAAATTCAAAAAAGAGATTGTTTTAGCATTCACAGATTTTTGGGTAAATAAGTCAATTGAGTTATACACCTTTAAGTGACTGAGTTCTGAATAAAGATACCACTTAAATTGACACACATCTCTGGTCATGTAAATAAACATCTTCATACAGTTCTTTTAGCATACAGTGGCTGAAACTCAGGGATGAGAATCTGGAGAATAGTAGTGCTCAATGCCACAAATATACCACATTATTTTTCTTTCATTATTTATTCAATAGTCTATATTTTCCCATCCAATTATAGTTTGTAGAATGTTTTTCATTCTTGGTTCCATGTAAATATACAGAATGCCAGTCTTTTTCCATTTTAGTATATGTAACCTTTTGTGTTTAAGCATATGCAATGTTTAGTTATGTGTGGAAATACATGTAGAAACAGAGAAAAATGTTGATTGTAGTTCATCAGTTACTATTTGCCTTTTTTCTTTGTCTGGCCAAGGCTGAAGACACACTCTTTATATTAATGTAAAAATTTAGAAATCAATTCTACAACATGTCCATTTAGCAAGACATCAAAATTACTGCTGTGTCCTATTACCTGTCATTTCCCAAGACATTTTTTTTGAGTTGGCTTAAAGTATTAGTAATGAACATCCCCTTATAGAGCAGGCCTTAAATATAAAGTCAAAGTGGTTGATTACTCACATATCTTTCATGTCTCTATTTTACCAATTGGAACAGCTTGCCTGCCAGGTCATATTGCAGCAAAAAGCATATATGAAAGCTAGCAATTAAAAAGAAAGTTTTAAAGTCAGTACTAGAGTATTTATTTTTATACCCATAGATTAGTAAATTCTCAGCCTCACCAGAGAAGCTTCCTTTTGTAATATACCACAGTTAACACAAAGACTAAAAGATGGGCAAGTTGTACAGATTGAATAATCTGGAAGGCTTATCTATATTATGATATACAGCCATATATTACCCTTCCTTACTATCCCATGACTCTTAGAACATTGTACAGAAAGTTTGTAAAAATCAAAGGCAGAAGAGAAGAGCTTCAGAATATTTTATTTCATGAAATGACTGACACACCCTTGAATAACAGTAGCTCTGATTACCTGCAAATGGTCTACACTCTGTCAAGTCTGTCAGCATGATAGTATGAACAAGCAAGAGGCACTTAAGATCTCATTCCTTGTTGAGGAATGTCAGTCAAGAGATACCACCCAAGGAAGCAGGAATATTCTCCCTTTAGAAAAGAGATTACTAAGATTGTCCTTTCTTCGGTAGATGACTCCACACCATCTTGTGTAAAGACCAGTAACTGAACATAATGGGTTAAAGGAAAAGAAAAATGTACTTGTGAAGGTTTAATTTTGGGGGCAACAAAGGTGCAGTATATTAGAATGTTGGAAATCATGAGGATACCTTATGTACATGCATTGAAGATGATCCGGGTGGAGCTGTATAATTGTAGCAGAGAGCTAGATACGATAAGTACCTATCATGTACTCTGTTCGGGTAATCTAGTAAAGTTGTAGAGGGGTATTAGAAGGCTACTTATGTTGTGGACAAATTGAAAAACATATACATTGATACAAATGGATACAACTATCAAAGAGTAATTAAAAATTGTATGATGAACTTTCTCTTAATAAGTTTCCAAAACCAAAATTCTAGAGGGCACCAAAAATGTGTTTATATATTTAGTTTTGTTCTTTCATCTGACCATTGATCAATTTTGTCTCAGACTACTACAGGAATAAGAATGTGATGATTTGGTGTTCGTATTCATTTGGCAAATGAGAATATAGACCATAAAAGTGAATTTCAGACATGTAGTACTCACATGAAAATGAAGTAAAAGAAATTAGTGAATTTCATAACCTTTTTTCATTATTAAATCATAAAATATCTCTGACATTGAGATACTATATACACAAGCATATTAAGAATATACTTCTAAATATATAGAAGTATTAATTCAAATTATTTTTCTTAATGTTATTTGATATTTCTTGGTTTAAATTAGGATACATGGCATTGCTAATAATAAAAAAAAACCTTTGAAATATAGCAGTAATCCTGTAACTTTAATATTTTCAAAACCTACTATTAATGATTGTACTTAAATGCATTAACCCCTCTTATAACTCACTGCATACTAGAAGTATTGGAAAAGAAAGAATCCAGAGAAACGAATCTATTTATGGAGACAAAGTTTGGAGCAGAGACTGAAGGAAAGGCCAACCAGAGACTGCCTCACCTGGGGATCCAGCCCATATACAGACACCAACCCCAGAAAACATTGCTGATGCCAGGAAGTGCATGCTGACAGAAGCCTGATATATAGCTGTCTCCTGAGAGGCTGTGACAGAGCATGACAATTACAAAAGCAGATGATTACAGCCAACCATTGAACTGAGAATTGGGTCCCCAATGGAGGAGTTAGAGAAAGGATTGAAGGAGCTGAAGGGGTTTGCAAACTCATAAAAAAAGAACAATAGCAACCAACCAGTGTTCCCAGGGATGAAACCACCATCCAGAGTGTATACATGGACAAACCATTGGCTCCAGCTACATATGTAGCAGAGGATAGCCTTGTTGGGCATCCTGCTAAGGCTCAACCCCCTAGTGTAGGGGAATGTCAGGGCGGGAAGGGGGGAAAGGGTGGGTGGGTGGATGGCAGAACACCCTCATAGAAGCAGGGGTGTGGGATAGGGTGGTTATGGAAGGGAAACCGTGAAAGAAAATAACATTTGAAATGTAAATTAAAAATATCCAATGGAAAAAAAAAGAATGAAATAAAATTGTTCTTTGGAGCAATTCCCATCTGCATTGTCAGGAATTCAGTGGTTCAGTTCACCAGTCAACAGAGGTAGCTCGATCCACATGCAAACACTTCATGAATATACCAACAGTCCAATTCAGTAGTGTCGGATTGCAGCAGAGGTGGTATAATCTAGCAGGAACAGCTGGGCTGCATCCAATGTGGCATGAGTCAACTGGAAGAATTCAGATTACAAGGAACACCAGGAGCAGGAAGCAAAGATCAGTGAAGATCAGAGGAAGTATCTGCCTCAGCTGACATCACTCTGCCAATCAACCTGAGTCCACAAAAGCTGCAAGAAATCACAGCATACAACCAGCAGTGTCTTTGGTGCATTTTTCTGTTTGGAGCAATGACAAATAGAGCTCAACAACCCATATAAGGCACACCCATGCATGGCTGTCATTAGTGAAGGGTGCTTTATCACATGAAAGGTCATGTGCTTGCTATAGCAAAACATCTTTTACCTGTATCTGCTTCATTGAACTGTTCCTTGCTGTGTTTGTCCCAGCAAAACACCATCCAAAAAAAAATTGACTTTCAAAAGAATGCTTAACTTTCTACCTCATAATCCCAAAGTATAATAAAATCCATGACTTCAAAAGTAAATTACATTTGTAAGTAGATGTTTCTCTGCACAAAATATTTTTTTTCTTTTTTCCTACAGGGCCACCAAATTCAAAGCAGCTTTTTCAACTTAATTCCAGTATTTCTGTTGATTCTAAGTTCACTGATCTCTTGATTTAACTGTTTTCCTCTGCAAGGCAATGCAATACAACCCATGCTTCATTTTCTAGAGTTGTCTGTGCTCTAACCTAATTTAATGAATTGAAGTAGAATAGTTTGGATAGTATCAACCTGAATGATAATTTCCTTCTAGAAAAGACAATGAAGTAATCTGAGGACAGCTTTATCAAGAATCAACAAAGTAAAGGGTAAGTACGCTATACAGTATGTTACTATCCCATCTTAACTTCCACTGTTCATTCAAGCAATTAGGTAGCAGAAATGATTGTTAAGTTGGCAAGCTGAAACGACTCTCCAGGTCAAAACCAGATACTTTACAGGAAATATAATTAAAACAATATATTAGTGGTCATTGTCTTAAGGTCATTTTAATACTTGGATTTTAAAGAAAATTTTGGATTTTAAAGAAAATCCATGATTTAAATTTTAAAGCCTCATGGTGATCAAGGATTCTGTAACAGTTACATATTTTTTTTCTTTCACCTAGAAAGGAAGAAAGAAAAAAAGAAAGAAAGAAAGAAAGAAAGAAAGGAAGGAGGGAAGGAAGGAAGGAAGGAAACTGGGATTTATACTGCATTCTGAGCTGTTTGTGGTGGGGGAAGGTTTTAAATCATGCGCTAGCTCTGCCCAATTATTTAGACACTTCAAGGAGTAACTAACATAACTCCAAAAGAGAATTTATATGGCAGCATTAAAAAACTTGAGACATAGTATGTTTCAGGATAAACTGAACGTTCATATGTAAGCCATGCTTAATCCTCATGCTGAGCTTACAAAAGGTCTAAAGAATTGTGACTAGATAAATAATTTTTCTGATTGTAGATATAGCCAGCTGTAGCCAGGGACATCTATTAGCCATACTGCATTTCTCATGGAGTTGTACTGGACAATGTTCTTGAAATATCTCAAAACTGAACAAGAGAAACACATGAATAGAGCTGCCCAAGAGTGAAAAACAAGAGACAGGAGATGAATAGCATGGGAAATATAGGACTGTGTCATATCACATCTACTGCAGATAGTGATTAGCACATGCACCAATTTAAAATAAACAAAGAAACATCATCTAACTACTACAGATGATTGTCCTGTGAATAGCTTAGTAATATAGGTTGTGGTTTCATATGTTGATTTTTCAACTTTTAACTGTACTAGTTTCCATTAGAAAACTACTTCCTGTTCACTGTTTCCTTATAAGTCACCCTTCCCACAATTTGTCCCCCACCCCTTTTTTCTGAGCAAGTGAGACCCTCGTGGATATTCCTTAATCCTGCCACTCCAAGTCTCTTCAAAGCTAAGCCACTCCTCTCCCACTGAGGGCAGACAGGGTAGCTCAGCTTGAGGGACATGTCCCATAAGCACACAACAGCTTTTGGGATAGCCCCTTTCTAGTTGTTAAGGACCCACATGAAGATCAAACTGTATATCTACTGCATATGTGTGGGGAGGCCTAGATCCAGCCCTGTATGTTCTTTGGTTAGTAGTTCAGACTCTGAGAGTTCCCAAAGGTCCAGGTTATTTGATTCAGTTAGTTTTCCTGTGGAGTTCCTATAACTCTGAGGATTCCTATCGCTATCTTCCTCCTATTCTTTTATAAGAGTGTGTAAACTTTATCCACTGTTTGACCGTGGTTGTCTGTATCTGTCAGCTGAGTTATCTGAGTCAGCTGCTGGGTGGAGCCACTCAAAGGATAGGCATGCTAGACTCCTGTCTACAAGCATTACAGAGTATCATTACTAGTGTTAGGGATTAGTGCTTGGCCATAGGATGAGACTCAAATTGGGCTAGCTATTGGTTGGCCATTCCCCTAGACTTTGCTCCATCCCCCATCCCTGTATTTATTGCAGACAGGATAAATTTCACATTGAAAGTTTTGGGAGTGACTGATGTCTTTATCGCTCCACTGGAATTCATGCATGGATGGCTACAGGATGCAGCCTCTTGAGATTACCAATAAGTTACAGTTAAGAACATCCCCATTCATTACTGGGCAACTCGCTTACCCTGGATTTGTCTCACCTGGAGAAGCTGCCTATCTCCCCACCCCAAATAGTTGTATTTCTATTCATTCTAATGACCATCTGGCCATTCCTCCTGTCTCTAACACCCCTGATTCTTAATCTCTCTCATCCCCTGGCCATCTCCTCTCTCACTCAGTTCTCTCCTCCATCTGCCTCATGACTATTTTATTACCCCTCCTCAGTGAGATTCAATTATCCTCTCTTGTGCAGTGTTTCTATTTTAACTTCTTTGTGTGTGTGGATTATAGCAGGGATATCCTACATTTTATGGCTAACATCCACTTAAATGTGTGTACATAGCATGCATATACTTTTGCAACTGAGTTACCTCACCTGGGATGATATTGTCCAGAATCATTGAACTTCAAAATTCATGATTTCCTTATTTTTAATAGCTGGATAGTATTCCATTATATAAATGTACCACACTTTATCCATTCTTCAGTTAAGGGACAACTATGTTATTTCCACTTTCTACCTATTATGAATAAAGCTGCTAGATAATTGAGAGCGCATCTTTGTGGGATCATGGAGCATCTTTTGGTTATTGTCCAGGAGATGTATAGATGGATCTTGAAGTAAACTATTCCCAGTTTTTGGAAAAAATACCAAATTTATTTCCAAAGTGGTTGTACAAATTTGCACTCTTATCAGAAATGGAGGATGGATCCCCTTGCTCTACATCCTCACCATCATGTATGCTTTCTCTTGACATTTTTAACTTAGCCATTATCATGTGTATAAGCTTGAACCTTAGAATTGTTTTGATTTGCATTTCTCTGATGACTAATGACTGTGAACAATTTTTAAAGTGCTTCTTAGCCATTTTGGATTCCTCTGTTGAGAATTCTTTGACTTGCTTGGTGCTCCATTTTTAAAAATTGGGTCATTTGAATTATTGGTGTCCAACTACTTTAATTCTTTTTATAATTTGGATATTAGCTCTCTGTCAGATGCAGTGTTGGTGTAGATTATCAATCTGTAGGCTGTAATTTTGTCCGATTCATTGTGCTTCAAATTTCCTGGATTTTTTTGTTTTAGATTTTACATTATCTTTTATTGATGTATAAATTTCTTCTATTGTATTTTCTACCCCTTATATTCTCTTTTCCATCTCCTGTATTATGTTGGTGATGCTGGCATCTGTTGTTTCTGTTTTCTCCCCTAAGTTTTTTATCTCCTGGATTACCCCAGTTTGTTTTCTGTTATCACTTCTATTTCTAATTGCACAATTTTATTTATTTCCTTTATCTGCTCAATTGTATTTTCTTGTGTATTTTAATGGATTTATTTGTTTTCTCTTTAAAGCCCTCTACCCAATGGAGGTAGGCAGTGAGGTGGCAGGAGATTGGAGGTCTGTCTGAGCTAGCAGGCTGCTCAGGGAAGCTCTGCTTTCTCCAGTGTGTGAGGTAGGGAAGCTTACCTGTATGGTTCAAGATCTACATTGACTTTTAACAACTATGTATATTCAAAATTATTCTCTAAATATATTGATGTATCTCTTAATTCTTCAGTTGCCAAAGGTAATGATTCTTGTAAACCAATAATTTAGCAGGCTGAGGCCAGGTGATCACATAAGTGCAGGAGTTTGTCTGAAAAAAGGAAAAAAAATAGTTCCTTTTAATAAGAAAAATAACAGTTATTTTTTGTCATTTCTAACATGCATAATTTATAAAGTAAGAAAGTTTAGTTTATTATGCAGTTAGAATTTTAATACTTTATTCCAACTGCAAGAATGCTAATGGTCAAGACAGTTTGTACTGAATCTGTCTTGTTAATTATAGAAGTGAATAATTCATATAAAATGTTTCACTGTGTATGTAAACACCCAAACAAAGTCTACAAAGCTTCTAATTGAGAGAAAAAAAGGTTGTTTTCTATACCACAGTAAGTTTTCAATTTAAGAAATTTTTATTAAGAAAATTTCCCTTCACAAAAAGGAAGAGTTAAAGAATTGATTATAGAGGATCCCATCTACCTCTGACCTCCCAAGGTTATATGTTCCAGTTCACCCCTCACCCCAAATACCTGTTCCTCTTTTCTCCTCACTGACCCCTCCCCACCCAGGTCCCTCCCTCTGATTGTCACCCGTGATTTCTTTCTTGTCCTTCCCAAGTGGGATTGAGGTATCCACACTTGGGCCTTAGGCTTGTTAAGCTTCTTGAGTTCTGTGGATTGTATCATGGGTATTTTGTATTTTTTTGTTGTTAATATACACTTATTACTGATTGTATGCAATACATGTCTTTTTGGTCTGATTTGCCTCACTGAGGATAATGTTTTCTAGTTTTGTCTATTTTCCTACAAAACTCATGATGTCCTCATTTTTTTGACATTTTTTAATTGGATATTTTTTATTTACATTTCAAATGTTATTCCCTTTTCTGGTTTCCCACACATAAGCTCCCTATACCATCCCACTTCTCTCCTCTTTAAAGGTGTTCCCCCTCCCCAAACACACTCCCTTCCCACTTACTTGCCTTGACATTCCCCTACACTGCAGGGGTGGGGGTGGGGTCAGCCTTGGCAGGACCAAGAGCTTCTCCTCCCATTGCTGCCAGCAAGGCCATCCTTTGCTACATATGGAACTGGAGCCATGTGTCTGTCCATGTGCACTCTTTGGGTAGTCATTTAGTCCCCAGGAGCTCTGGTTGATTGGTATTGTTTTACTTACAGGGTTGCAAGTCCCTTAAGCTCCTCAATCCTTTCTCTAATTCCTCCAACAGTGAGCCCTTTCTCAGTTTAATGGTTTGCTGTTAGCATTCTCCTCTGTATTTGATATGTTCTGGCTGAGCCTCTCTGGAGAAAGTGATATCAGGCTCCTATCAATATGCACTTCTTGGCCTCAGCAATATTGTCTGGGTTTGATGGTTATACGGTTACACGTAGATGGGCTGGATCCCCAGGTTGGGCAGGCTCTGAATAGACATTCCTTCAGTCTCTGCTCTAAACTTTATCTCCATATCCCCTTCTATGAATATTTTTGTTCCCCCTTTTAAGAAGGACTGAAATATCCCCACTTGGTTGTCCTTCTTCTTAAGCTTTATGTGGTCTGTGGATTGCATATTGGGGAATTCAAGCTTTTGGGCTAATATCCACTTATCAGTGAGTACATACCATGTATGTTTTTATTGTTGCTGTTCTTGTTGTTGTTTTGTTTTTGTTTTGGGGATTGGGTTACCTCACTCAGGATGATATTTTCTAGTTCTATCCATTTGCCTATGAATTTCATGAAGTTATTGTTTTTGATAGCTGAGTAGTACTCCATTGAGTAGATGTACCATATTTTTTTGTATCTATTGCTCTGCTGAAGGACATCTGGGTTCTTTTCAACTTCTCATTATTATAAATAAGGCAGCAATTAACATAGTAGAACATGTGTCTTTGTTATATGTTAGAGTATCTTTTGGGAATATGCACAGGAATGGTATAACTGTGCCCTCAGTCAGTACTATGTCCCAGTTTTCTGAGGAACCACCAGCCTGGTTTCCAGAGTGGTTGTACCAGCTTGCAATCCCAACAACAATGGAGGAGTGTTCTTCTTTCTCCACATCCTTGCCAGCATCTGTTGTCACTTGAGTTTTTGATCTTATCCAAGATCAAATGTGATGAGGAACCTCAGAGTTGTTTTGATTTGCATTTCTCTGATGACTAAGGATGTTGAACATTTCTTTAGGTACTTCTCAGCCATTCGATATTTCTCTGCTGATAATTCTTTGTTTAGATTTGTACCCCATTTTTATAGTTTTATTTGGCTGTCTGGAGTCTACCTTCTTGAGTTCTTTGTATATATTGGATATTAGGCCTCTATCAAATGTAGGATCGGTAAAGATCTTTCCCCAGTGTGTTGGTTGTTGTTTTGTCCTAATGACAGCATCCTTTTCAGTTTTATGGGGTCCCATTTGTTGATTCTTGTTCTTAGAGCATAAGCCATTGGTGTTTTGTTCAGAAAATGTTCTTTAGTGTTCATGTGTTCAAGCCTCTTTCCTACTTTTTGTTCTTTTAGTTTGAGTGTTTCTGGTTTGTGGTGGAGCACATTGGTAGGATTTTCTGAAGGAGGCAGAGTCAGGAGGTCGTCATTATTAATTGCTGAATAGTATTCCATTGTGTAAATGAACCACATTTTCTATATCCATTATTCCAGATTTCTCAGCTATTTCCAGCTTCTGGTTATCACAGATAAGGCTGCTATAAAGATAGTGAAGAATTTGCCCAGTGGCATGGTGTGGCATCTTTTGCCCAAGGGTGATATAGCTGGGACTTAAGGTAAATCTATTTATAATTTTCCAAGGAAACTCTAGATCAATTTCCAAAACAGCTGCCCTAGTTTGCAATTCCAGCAGCAATGGAGGAGTGTTCCTTTCTCCACATTCTCGCCAACATGTGCTGTCACCTGAGTTTTTGATCTTAGTCCTTCTGATTCTTGTAAGGTGGAATCACAGGGTAATTTTGATTTGTATTTTTCTAATGACTGAGGACATTGTACATTTAGTGCTTCCTGGCCATTTGAGATTCCTCTGTTTTGAATTTTCTGTTAGTTCTTGATCCCGCTTCTTGATTGGGTTCTTTAGCTTGTTAAAGCTTAGCTTCTTGAGTTATTTATTTTGGATATTAGACTTCTATCAAATGTGAGTTTAGTGAAGATTTTTCTCAATCTGTAGGTTGATGATTTGTCCTATTGACTATGTCTTTTGCCTTATAGAAGCTTTTCAGTTTCATGGGGTCCCATTTATCCATTACTGATCTTAGAGCCTTAGCTATTGGAGTTCTCTTTAGGAAACTTCCACTCATGCCTATGAGTCTTTACCACTTTCTCTTGTATTAGTTTCAGTGAATCTGGTTTTATGCTAAGGTCCTTGATCCAGTTAGACTTGAGCTTGTGAAAGGTGACATATATGGATTGATTTTCATTTTTCTACGTATTGACTGACAATTAGATAAGCACCATTTATTGCAGATGCTTTCTTATTTTATTTTATTTTATTTTATTTTATTAACTTGAGTATTTCTTATATACATTTCAAGTGTTATTCCCTTTCCCGGTTTCCGGGCAAACATCCCCCTCCCCCCTCCCCTTCCTTATGGGTGTCCCCCTCCCAACCCTCCCCCCATTGCCGCCCTCCCCCCATAGTCTAGTTCACTGGGGGTTCAGTCTTAGCAGGACCCAGGGCTTCCCCTTCCACTGGTGCTCTTACTAGGATATTCATTGCTACCTATGGGGTCAGAGTCCAGGGTCAGTCCATGTATAGTCTTTAGGTAGTGGCTTAGTCCCTGGAAGCTCTGGTTGCTTGACATTGTTGTACTTTTGGGGTCTCGAGCCCCTTCAAGCTCTTCCAGTTCTTTCTCTGATTCCTTCAACGGGGAACCTATTCTCAGTTCAGTGGTTTGCTGCTGGCATTCGCCTCTGTATTTGCTGTATTCTGGCTGTGTCTCTCAGGAGCGATCTACATCCGGCTCCTGTCAGTCTGCACTTCTTTGCTTCATCCATCTTGTCCAGTTGGGTGGCTGTATATGTATGGGCCACATGTGGGGCAGGCTCTGAATGGGTGTTCCTTCAGTCTCTGTTTTAATCTTTGCCTCTCCCTTCCCAGCCAAGGGTATTCTTTTTCCTCATTTAAAGAAGGAGTGAAGCATTCACATTTTGATCATCCGTCTTGAGTTTCGTTTGTTCTAGGGATCTAGGGTAATTCAAGCATTTGGGCTAATAGCCACTTATCAATGAGTGCATACCATGTATGTCTTTCTGTGATTGGGTTACCTCACTCAGGATGATATTTTCCAGTTCCAACCATTTGCCTACGAATTTCATAAACTCGTTTTTGATAGCTGAGTAATATTCCATTGTGTAGATGTACCACATTTTCTGTATCCATTCCTCTGTTGAAGGGCATCTGGGTTCTTTCCATTTTCTGGCTATTATAAATAAGGCTGCAATGAACATAATGGAGCACGTGTCTCTTTTATATGTTGAGGCATCTTTTGGGTATATGCCCAAGAGAGGTATAGCTGGATCCTCAGGCAGTTCAATGTCCAATTTTCTGAGGAACCTCCAGACTGATTTCCAGAATGGTTTTACCAGTCTGCAGATGCTTTCTTTTTTATGTTATGTTTTTGGTTTCTTTTTCAAAGATTAAGGTTCCATAAGTGTCTGTGGTTTTATTTCTGGATCTTCAGTTCTATTCCATTGATCAACCTATCTGTCTATGTTCCAATAACATTCATTTTTTATCATGATTGCTCTGTAGTATATCTTGAGGTGAGGTGATCCCATAGGAAGACCAGCAGTATCAACTAACCTAGACCTCCAAGATCTCTTAGACACTGAGCCACCAACCAGGCAGCATACAATAGTTGGTCTGAGGCCCACTACACATATATAGCAGAGGACTGCATGGTCAGCCTTCAATGAGAGAAAACACATTAGTTATTAAGAGACTTGAGTTCCCAGGGAGTGGTTAGGTCTGGGGGGATATTCTCTTGAAGACTGAGAAAGAGGAATGGGATGAGGAACTGTCAGAGGGCATACTGGGAAGGGAAAATGACTGGACAATGAAAAACTATAGAAGATAATTTAAAAATAATAAAAATTAAATATAATAAAGATTTGATTATTTTAAAACTGAAATGGGGCACTCAAAAAGTTACTTCAATAACAGAAGAAAGGAGATAAGAGGTCAGAGAAATTATATGTGAGGAAAAGCAGGAAATAATTAAATAAAGCACTAAGACAAAACGTAATTATCCAGTGGGAAAGAGACCTCACCGCCTGGTCAGGTGGGCACTCCTGAGGCTGCAGAGCAGAAGAGACCACCAACACTGCCCACCCCTGCCCACATCCCTGGCACAAGAGGAAACTGTATAAGGCCTCTGGGCTCCCGTGGGGGAGGGCCCAGGAGCGGCAGGACCCCTGCCTGAGACACCGCCTGAACCTGAAGGAAACAGACCGGATAAACAGTTCTCTGCACCCAAATCCCGTGGGAGGGAGAGCTAAACCTTCAGAGAGGCAGACAAGCCTGGGAAACCAGAAGAGACTGCTCTCTGTACATACATCTCGGACGCCAGAGGAAAACACCAAAGGCCATCTGGAACCCTGGTGCACTGAAGCTCCCAGAAGGGGCAGCACAGGTTTTCCTGGTTGCTGCCGCCGCAAAGAGCCCCACGAGCAAACTTGAGCCTCGGGACCACAGGTAAGACCAACTTGTATGCTGCAAGTGACCTGCCTGGTGAACTCAAGACACAGGCCCACAGGAACAGCTGAAGACCTGTACAGAGGAAAAACTACACGCATGAAAGCAGAACACTCTGTCCCCATAACTGACTGAAAGAGAAGAAAACAAGTCTACAGCACTCCTGACACACAGGCTTATAGGACAGTCTAGCCACTGTCAGAAATAGCAGAACAAAGTAACACTAGAGATAATCTGATGGCGAGAGGCAAGCGCAGGAACCCAAGCAACAGAAACCAAGACTACATGGCATCATTCTCCCACCAAAACAAACATGGAATGTCCAAAAAACACCAGAAAAGCAAGATCTAGTTTCAAAATCATATTTGATCATGATGCTGGAGGACTTCAAGAAAGACGTGAAGAACTCCCTTAGAGAAACACAGGAAAACATTAATAAACAAGTAGAAGCCTACAGAGAGGAATCGCAAAAATGCCTGAAAGAATTCCAGGGAAATATAAATAAACAAGTAGAAGCCCATAGAGAGGAGACACAAAAATCCCTGAAAGAATATCGGGAAATCATAAATAAACAAGTAGAAGCCCATAGAGAGGAGTCACAAAAATCCCTGAAAGAATTCCAGGAAAACACAATCAAACAGTTGAAGGAATTAAAAATGGAAATAGAACGAATCAAGAAAGAACACATGGAAACAACCCTGGATATAGAAAACCAAAAGAAGAGACAAGGAGCTGTAGATACAAGCTTCACCAACAGAATACAAGAGATGGAAGACAGAATCTCAGGAGCAGAAGATTCCATAGAAATCATTGACTCAACTGTCAAAGATAATGTAAAGCAGAAAAAGCTACTGGTCCAAAACATACAGGAAATCCAGGACTCAATGAGAAGATCAAACCTAAGGATAATAGGTATAGAAGAGAGTGAAGACTCCCAGCTCAAAGGACCAGTAAATATCTTCAACAAAATCATAGAAAACTTCCCTAACCTAAAAAAAGAGATACCCATGGGCATACAAGAAGCCTACAGAACTCCAAATAGATTGGACCAGAAAAGAAACACCTCCCGTCACATAATTGTCAAAACACCAAACGCACAAAATAAAGAAAGAATATTAAAAGCAGTAAGGGAAAAAGGTCAAGTAACATATAAAGGCAGACCTATCAGAATCACACCAGACTTCTCGCCAGAAACTATGAAGGCCAGAAGATCCTGGACTGATGTCATACAGACCCTAAGAGAACACAAATGCCAGCCCAGGTTACTGTATCCTGCAAAACTCACAATTAACATAGATGGAGAAACCAAGATATTCCATGACAAAACCAAATTTACACAATATCTTTCTACAAATCCAGCACTACAAAGGATAAAAAATGGTAAAGCCAAACATAAGGAGGCAAGCTATACCCTAGAAGAAGCAAGAAACTAATCGTCTTGGCAACAAAACAAAGAGAATGAAAGCACACAAACATAACCTCACATCCAAATATGAATATAACGGGAAGCAATAATCACTATTCCTTAATATCTCTCAACATCAATGGCCTCAACTCCCCAATAAAAAAACATAGATTAACAAACTGGATACGCAACGAGGACCCTGCATTCTGCTGCCTAGAGGAAACACACCTCAGAGACAAAGACAGACATTACCTCAGAGTGAAAGGCTGGAAAACAATTTTCCAAGCAAATGGTCAGAAGAAGCAAGCTGGAGTAGCCATTCTAATATCAAATAAAATCAGTTTTCAACTAAAAGTCATCAAAAAAGATAAGGAAGGACACTTCATATTCATCAAAGGAAAAATCCACCAAGATGAACTCTTAATCCTAAATATCTATGCCCCAAATACAAGGGCACCTACACATGTAAAAGAAACCTTACTAAAGCTCAAAACAAACATTGCACCTCACACAATAATAGTGGGAGATTTCAACACCCCACTCTCATCAATGGACAGATCATGGAAACAGAAATTAAACAGTGATGTCGACAGACTAAGAAGTCATGAGCCAAATGGACTTAACGGATATGTATAGAACATTCTATCCTAAAGCAAAAGGATATACCTTCTTCTCAGCTCCTCATGGTACTTTCTCCAAAATTGACCATATAATTGGTCAAAAAATGGGCCTCAACAGGTACAGAAAGATAGAAATAATCCCATGCGTGCTATCGGACCACCACGGCCTAAAACTGGTCTTCAATAACAATAAGGGAAGAATGCCCACATATACGTGGAAATTGAACAATGCTCTACTCAATGATAACCTGGTCAAGGAAGAAATAAAGAAAGAAATTAAAAACTTTTTAGAATTTAATGAAAATGAAGGTACAACATACCCAAACTTATGGGACACAATGAAAGCTGTGCTAAGAGGAAAACTCATAGCGCTGAGTGCCTGCAGAAAGAAACAGGAAAGAGCATATGTCAGCAGCTTGACAGCACACCTAAAAGCTCTAGAACAAAAAGAAGCAAATACACCCAGGAGGAGTAGAAGCAGGAAATAATCAAACTCCGAGCGGAAATCAACCAAGTAGAAACAAAAAGGACCATAGAAAGAATCAACAGAACCAAAAGTTGGTTCTTTGAGAAAAGCAACAAGATAGATAAACCCTTAGCCAGAATAACGAGAGGACACAGAGAGTGCGTCCAATTAAAAAAATCAGAAATGAAAAGGGAGACATAACAACAGATTCAGAGGAAATTCAAAAAATCATCAGATCTTATTATAAAAACCTATATTCAACAAAACTTGAAAATCTTCAGGAAATGGACAATTTCCTAGACAGATACCAGGTACCGAAGTTAAATCAGGAACAGATAAACCAGTTAAACAACCCCATAACTCCCAAGGAAATAGAAGCAGTCATCAAAGGTCACCCAACCAAAAAGAGCCCAGGTCCAGACGGGTTTAGTGCAGAATTTTATCAAACCTTCATAGAAGACCTCATACCAATATTATACAAACTATTCCCCAAAATTGAAACAGATGGATCACTACCGAATACCTTCTACAAAGCCACAATTACTCTTATACCTAAACCACACAAAGACACAACAAAAAAAAGAGAACTTCAGTCCAATTTCCCTTATGAATATCGACGCAAAAATACTCAACAAAATTCTGGAAAACCGAATCCAAGAGCACATCAGAACAATCATCCACCATGACCAAGTAGGCTTCATCCCAGGCATGCAGGGATGGTTTAATATATGGAAAACCATCAACGTGATCCATTATATAAACAAACTGAAAGAACAAAACCACATGATCATTTCATTAGACGCTGAGAAAGCATTTGACAAAATTCAACACCCCTCATGATAGAAGTCCTGGAAGAATAGGAATTCAAGGCCCATACCTGAACATAGTAAAAGCCATATACAGCAAAACAGTTGCTAACATTAAACTAAATGGAGAGAAACTTGAAGCAATCCCACTAAAATCAGGGACTAGACAAGGCTGCCCACTCTTTCCCTACTTATTCAATATAGTTCTTGAAGTTCTAGCCAGAGTAATCAGACAACAGAAGGAGGTCAATGGGATACAGATCGGAAAAGAAGAAGTCAAAATATCACTATTTGCAGATGGTATGATAGTATATTTAAGTGATCCCAAAAGTTCCACCAGAGAACTACTAAAGCTGATAAACAACTTCAGCAAAGTGGCTGGGTACAAAATTAACTCAAATAAATCAGGTGCCTTCCTCTATACAAAAGAGAAACAAGCCGAGAAAGAAATTAGGGAAACGACACCCTTCATAATAGAACCAAATAATATGAAGTACCTTGGTGTGACTTTAACGAAGCAAGTAAAAGATCTGTACAATAATAACTTTAAGACACTGAAGAAGGAAATTGAAGAAGACCTCAGAAGATGGAAAGATCTCCCATGCTCATGGATTGGCAGGATTAATATAGTAAAAATGGCCTTTTTACCAAAAGCAATCTACAGATTCAATGCAATCCCCATCAAAATACCAATCCAATTCTTCAAAGAGTTAGACAGAACAATTTGCAAATTCATCTGGAATAACAAAAAACCCAGGATAGCTAAAGCTATCCTCAACAATAAAAGGACTTCAGGGGGAATCACTATCCCTGAACTCAAGCAGTATTACAGAGCAATAGTGATAAAAACTGCATGGTATTGGTACAGAGACAGGCAGATAGACCAATGGAATAGAATTGAAGACCCAGAAATGAACCCACACACATATGGTCACTTGATTTTTGACAAAGGAGCCAAAACCATCAAATGGAAAAAAGATAGCATTTTCAGCAAATGGTGCTAGTTGAACTGGAGGTCAACATGTAGAAGAATGCAGATCGATCCATGCTTATTACCCTGTACAAAGCTTAAGTCCAAGTGGATCAAGGACCTCCACATCAAACCAGACACACTCAAATTAATAGAAGAAAAACTAGCGAAGCATCTGGAACACATGGGCACTGGAAAAAATTTCCTAAACAAAACACCAATGGCTTATGCTCTAAGATCAAGAATCGACAAATGGGATCTCATAAAACTGCAAAGTTTCTGTAAGGCAAAGGACACTGTGGTTAGGACAAAACGGCAACCAACAGATTGGGAAAAGATCTTTACCAATCCTACAACAGATAGAGGCCTTATATCCAAAATATACAAAGAACTCAAGAAGTTAGACCGCAGGGAAACAAATAACCCTATTAAAAAATGGGGTTCAGAGCTAAACAAACAATTCACAGCTGAGGAATGCCGAATGGCTGAGAAACACCTAAAGAAATGTTCAACATCTTTAGTCATAAGGGAAATGCAAATCAAAACAACCCTGAGATTTCACCTCACACCAGTGAGAATGGCTAAGATCAAAAACTCAGGGGACAACAGATGCTGGCGAGGATGTGGAGAAAGAGGAACACTCCTCCATTGTTGGTGGGATTGCATACTGGTACAACCATTCTGGAAATCAGTCTGGAGGATCCTCAGAAAATTGGATATTGAACTGCCTGAGGATCCAGCTATACCTCTCTTGGGCATATACCCAAAAGATGCCCCAACATATAAAAAAGACACGTGCTCCACTATGTTCATTGCAGCCTTATTTATAATAGCCAGAAGCTGGAAAGAACCCAGATGTCCTTCAACAGAGGAATGGATACAGAAAATGTGGTACATCTACACAATGGAATATTACTCAGCTATCAAAAGCAACGACTTTATGAAATTCGTAGGCAAATGGTTGGAACTGGAAAATATCATCCTGAGTGAGCTAACCCAATCACAGAAAGACATACATGGTATGCACTCATTGATAAGTGGCTATTAGCCCATATGCTTGAATTACCCTAGATGCCTAGAACAAATGAAACTCAAGACGGATGATCAAAATGTGAATGCTTCACTCCTTCTTTAAAAGGGGAACAAGAATACCCTTGGCAGGGAAGAGAGAGGCAAAGATTAAAACAGAGACTAAAGGAACACCCATTCAGAGCCTGCCCCACATGTGGCCCATACATATACAGCTACCCAATTAGACAAGATGGATGAAGCAAAGAAGTGCAGACCGACAGGAGCGGGATGTAGATTGCTCCGAGAGACACAGCCAGAATACAGCAAATACAGAGGCGAATGCCAGCAGCAAACCACTGAACTGAGAATAGGACCCCCGTTGAAGGAATCAGAGAAAGAACTGGAAGAGCTTGAAGGGGCTCGAGACCCCATATGTACAACAATGCCAAGCAACCAGAGCTTCCAGGGACTAAGCCACTACCTAAAGACTATACATGGACTGACCTGGACTCTGACCTCATAGGTAGCAATGAATATCCTAGTAAGAGCACCAGTGGAAGGGGAAGCCCTGGGTCCTGCTAAGACTGAACCCCCAGTGAACTAGACTGGTGGGGGGAGGGCGGCAATGGGGGGCGGGTTGGGAGGGGAACACCTATAAGGAAGGGGAGGGGGGAGGGGGATGTTTGCCCGGATACCGGGAAAGGGAATAACACTCGAAATGTATATAAGAAATACTCAAGTTAATAAAAAATAAATAAAATGTAAAAAAAACGTAATTATCCTGCTAAAATTAGCAGACATGTCGCTCCAGCTATAAATACTGTGATGTAAAGGTGGCTAATGAAGTTATTTTGAAAGAGATAATGACTGTAAATATTTTAAATCATATTAAAATACAAAGTGGTGGACCTGCTGAAAAGTTCCAAATGGAGAATCCTCAAAACAAATATAAGTCTATCAGATAGCCCAGCTACACCACTCAATGAACACAACATCCTACTCCACAAATGCATGTTCTACAATGCTCATTGCCACCAGATTTTTGATAGCTAGGAAATTAAAACAACCAAAATGCCCAAATACAATGGGATATTATTCAGCTTTAAAGAAAAATAAGTCGTGAATTTCTCAGTTAAATGAATAATCCTAGAATAAAAAGTACTGTGTGTTCTCTCATGACTGTCATGCCTAGTGCCAAATATTCAGATGTGAATATACAACATGGAATAATTTCAGAAACAAGAAAATTGTAACAGGATCATGGAGGTTGATCTTGAGTGATAACAACAAAATAAAGGTGTAATGAAACAGAAAAAAAATGAAATTTTGTGGAGACTCCAACTACAGATGGATGAAACAATTAAAGATTATATATATATATATGTATATATATATATTGCCTTAAAGGAAGTTATATTGCCCCTGGAGATAATAATGCTCCTCACAAGAAACTCCAGTACCAGGCTGGAAAACTCTGTTTGAGCATATTGGACCAGGGTAATGCTAGCAGTTTCTTAAACATTGTAGAATACAGTTGTTGCTCTTGGTTCCCTCTCAAATATGCCCTATTGTCAACAGCATCCCCACAATTATGCCAAAACACACCTGTGATTCAAGCTGGGTTCAATCTTAAATCCTTGTTGAGGTCTAGCTTACCAGAACTACTACAATATACTATGCAATCTGCCAAAGAAAGGCAGCAATTAACACTCCTACACATCAGTGCCACTCATGAACCACAGAAATAACCAGAATGATAGATATATACAAAGGTGTAATTAATGGCATTCAAAAGGTTGTGATAACTAATGGTTGTCTCATTAAATTTAAGGCATACTCATGAGGAGAAGAGCTATGCCTGGCACTAGAAATTTAGCCAACTTTCTGGAACATGTGAGGTCATATCTCTTAGAAAATAATTGACTATCACGACTTTTCTGGACCTTCGTATTTTCTAACTATATTCCAAAACTTATATTTATACCACTAATAAATGTAGCTACTACTCATTATCTAAGAAGACTCTTTTTACAGTAAATTGAGATCATCACAGAAAACCACAACTGGAAACATAGTCATGACTGGATAAACCTGCTCTGAAACATGGAAATATCAATAGGAATACTGATACAGGAGAAAAGACTCCTGGGATTATACCTCTGTACAGGAACTGAAGATAAATGGTGATAGATGGGAGTTAGCCTCTTCCTCAGATAAGCCTCTTAACTGGTAGTTCAATATAATTTAGACAGTCATATAACAACCATGAACACACAAACAGCAAAAAAATAGTAGAAGGAGGAATTTTTTATGTATCTGTGTATACATATATCAGTGAATATGATTTAATACATATGAGAAGAAGTTGGAGAGAGGACAGTACTCGGGGGTACTTAGGGATGGAGAGCAAAAGGAAGAGAAAGTGACATAAATATAACTCAATTAAAGAAATACAACACTCAAAACTGGTAAATCTAAATCCAAGATTCAAGAGGATGCAGTTGATTTACAGCTAAAACCATGTGATATTCCAATAGGAAATGCTGTCAGTATAGACACTGAAGATGGAACAGGGAACCCAAGACCTGATCACCCTGAAAGCACTACTTTTTTGAAATAGAAACTACTCAGAAGTGTCTCAATTACATTTTGTAAAAGGAAGAAGTGGCTAATTTTTATGAGCTAACAATTCTTCAACACAATCAGATTCACAGAACAAAACAGAAATTTGATGCTGATGCTATGGGAATGTCATGTAAAAGTTTAATTTCAGATGAATAATGCATTCATAAGAAACCTCTTATAATGGCTTGTATGCTCATAACCAGCATATTCTCCCTCATGCATAAAAAATAAACTTTAAACCTAACAGAGCATAATCTTTGTAGTTTCAGGGCACATAGATTTTACTTGTCTAAACTTTTCTTAGATTACATAAAAGAATTTTTTTGTTAATGCAGAGTGATATATTCTAATTTTGAGATCATTGCATGTTTATTGTAGTAAATGAAATACAACATATTTATATGACTTTTGTATATGTGATTTTGTAGTTAAATTAAAAGTAAAAACTAATTTTTAGAGAAGAATGAGTTACGCTGTAGTTAATGATGCCAGAAGGAAGACTTAACTGTTGTTTGATGATTTTTATGACAAATATCTGCTGCTCAGTTTATTAGTTTACTAATCTTTCCACATTAAAAATATGACTAGAGACATTTAATATTACTTTCAGAGATGCAAATTATAAGGAGTTATTTCTCTATTGTAAGGAAAACAGACATTGTGTTGGATCTTTTCAGCTTTAAAATTGCCTATGAGTTTTTATTCAACATTTTACTTTTATTACTAAACTCAGCTTACAGCATCTACCATATTACATATTTTGTGGCTTCCAGTTTATATAATAAGTGGAACATTCTTAAAATCTAAATAGTATGGAACTACATAGAAATAAGTAGCTTGTAGTTTCTACTACCGTGGTTTGAGCTCCAGGTGGACCACACTACCATCTCCCCCCCCCCCAAACCAACCCTGATCTGCAGATGAAACACACACACACACACACACACACACACACACACTTATTTCTTAATATTCTTTTAGCTCAACTTTTGAACTCTCCTAAGCCTCCCAGATCACCACCTCTAAATCTACCATCAGGTTAGTAGCACAGTTATCATTAGTCTGCCCTCAGCTTAGTTGTATTTCTAATCTACCACCTACTACCCCAGGCCCAGTAGGGGAATTGGCCAATGGCCACTCTACTTGAGATCTGATATAGCTAGTGGATTTCTCTCTCTCTCTCTCTCTCTCTCTCTCTCTCTCTCTCTCTCTCTCTCTCTCTCTCTCTCTCTCCCTCTCTGGAGCTTGAGCAAAACTTTTCTTCCTCCTGTGTCTGCAAGCCTACCTGTGGGAACCTGTAAGTTCCACCTCTTCCACACAGCTATTGGTCACAGGCATCTTTATTGATAGAACAAGACAACAGGACCTTCAGCATTCATTCCTGATTAATATCATCCCTACAGGACTAATACAATATAGCATGAAAAAGCATTCAAATTCAGTATGAACATCACAATAGTATATAATTAAACTACAAACTTCTATGGATTGTTGCTACTTGAATAACAGTGCATTCTCATCTTTGAGTATGGGTATTTGGGAGTAATTAATATTATCAAAAATTAAATGATAAATGATCTTTTGGAAAGTATATGTGGAATTAGTACTAATTATTCAAAATTTATATAGTATTCATTAAGTTTATCATTGCATAGGACTACTCTATGGATGATATCATATTGCAAGTATCCTTATAAAAGGGAATCAAAGGAAAATTTGATAAAAGTAATGAGTTAGAGGTATACATACAAACGAATATAGAAAAGTCAGACAGACAGGAAATGGTTTAAAGACATTAGCATTGATTATCAGAAGAGTATTGCATCAGACTTTTAAATTATGGTTTAATTTAGTATTTAAATGTAATTACATTCTGAAAGGTTCTATTTCTAAATATTGCCCAATTGAGATTGGTTGGGAATTTGAAATTTGAGTTTGTTAGGCAGTTATGAGATAAAGTTTATACTGAAACAAAGGATTATATATGAGTTTTCCATTCATTTGTACATTTTGTAAATAGCTGTTTAGTTCAATGTGTCATCTCTGCTACAAGGCACAATACTTATGAAGGTGTTGCCAATATTTGACCAATATACTAGTGCCTCCTCACTCATTGCAATTATTCTGTAGATAGTCCCTCTTGAATGATGAAAAGATTGTCCCAAGATACATTCTACAAATTCCCAAGTAAAACATTAAAAAGTGTCGTTTATGCATAATTGTTTCCTCGAGGAGTAATTGCAGGACCTTAGCCCTGCTAACTTCTATGTTGGGCCTTATTAAAATTTAATTGAATATTATTTTGTATCTCAAGACTATTTATAATACTTTCTATCTTAAAAATCCAATGACTAAGTAACTAGTTTAGTTATAGAAAATGTGATCACTTAGTGGTTATGAATAAAGGTTGTTGGACCTCAATGTTCAAACATTAGTTCTTTTACATGACAGCCATGTGACCAGAGCTAACATGTTAAATCTCTCTTGATTCCTTTGTTCATCTTTGAAATGGGTAAATCACAAGATAGTTGAAGGAATTCAAAGATTAAGAGATTACTTTGTTGTTACCTAACACATTAAAACTAAGACTGGCACAGTTGTTTTCTTTCCCTTTATGTTCTGGCCAATAAAGTGTATTTACAAACCAAAAGAAATAAGTAAAAGACAGAGAAAGAACAGAAGAAAACACATTTGTACTACAGGCCTTGGGTAACATGATATAAAGACTGGACGTGGAGGTAAGTGATAACCCTCATAAGTGCATACCTGTTTCAATAATAATGAATACCAGTTAGATCTTTCTATTTCCTCAGCCTCCAAAAGTGGCGCCACCTGCCATTGACTAAGTGTCTATGAGGGCATTTCACATTAAAACCATAACATGTATATCTATTTTCTAAGAAGGAGTATTTACAACTGTTCTGAGATGGTAAACTTTATGCGTTAGTTAAGCTACAAGCCATTATTTAATAAAACAGTGTAGGTGTTCAGAAGAAATCATTTTGCACATGTTTAATTTCTACAATCAACTGAATTTCCACAAAGTAGATTAGTCTTAATTCTGAGGTGAAGCCATTTGTCAGTCAAAGTCTGTGAAAGATGAAAACTGCAGTTTCCCAGCCAGAGAAAGTTCAGTGGATACACTACAGAATCAAATTCCTTGTCAGCCTGTTGGCTTATGTTAAGATTCCATGCTTAAAACTTGCCAATCCTCTACACTGTATAGATCAATTTATTAAACATAGTATACACACATATATAAATATATTCCTCTGGCATACAATGAAATATATATGCCCATATATGTGTGTTGGAAGCCAATTAAAATGTTATTGCAATTCACATAATGTGTAGTGCGTAAAGAGGTAGAATGAGATACCGAAAGCACTGTCAAAGTACAATTCATAATATTTTCACAAAAATAATATCATATAAAACTAACACAAAGGAAAAAAGTATCTCCAGTGCATTCTGCTCCATATAATTTTAAAACATATGAAAAATAGAGTAGATTACTGAATCAGGCGATGTTTGTAATTGAATTGAAATAACATGGCAGGGGCTTTCCTAGTTCATAGCACTTGATTTGAGTGACTTTTGTAGTGATGAATTAACTTTTAAATGTTCATTGAATCGAGGCTTTACAATTTGCTAATTCTCCATCTTTATCTGTGTTGAGCATGTCGGGATCACATTAATCACCCTGTCATAATAGTTTGAATTTTCCTGATGAGTAATAAATCTAAAGCACAGAGAAAAACATCTTTTGTGTGTGTGTGTGTGCGCAGAGATGGAGTCTTATGAACAAACAGTGTTGAAACTGGATATCAGACTGCAAACCTTCAGTAAATACTTCACAACTCCAGGATAATGAGTAAAGTCCACAAAGATTTTGTTGACATGTGTTTACATTTCAATAGAAAGTGAGGTCAAAGTTCACAGAGATAAGTTTGCATCCTAATCTCAGGAGAAGCAGAGTTTATCAGGCACTTACAGAAATTCGTTTGCATTCCAAAAGATTAGTGTGAAAACCCTGGATTCTTCTCACACTATCTCTGTCAACAGTGAAAGTTTTGTCTCTCAAAATGAATAAATGAAAACTGCCACTTTATCCTGTACATTAGTAGATAAAAATCTGCTTTCTCTATTGCTCAATGGTAAAATAGACACCCAGGAAATGTTTTTCCATACATTTCAGTGTCTTACAGGATATTGGACTGGAATTTCTAACATCTTCATTATTATGCAAATCATAACTAGTCTTTAACTTTAAAAGTAAGCCTTATGTGTATTCTTAATGACTGTTAACAGTGAAAAAAGTAAAAAAATATAAGTAACATGATATCTTCTAAAACTTGTATTATCTGTGTAGAATCCTAGTGTGTGTGTGTGTGTGTGTGTGTGTGAGTCCATCTATCTGTGTGTATATGTGCTTGTGTGTATGTGTATATGGGAGCGGTGCATGTGTGCTGGTATATTTCATTGTAGTACATTTCATTTCCATGTCGTGGTTTGAGATATGTGTAAACCTTTAAAAATAGGAAAGATCACAGGAAAAAGAATAAAGAAAAAGGTGAAAAGAAACAAAAGAGATAGAAAAATAAAAGATTTCTATGAATAAAGTGAAAAAATAAATGTATATTAAACCATTTTCAATAACAAAAGACAACTGTCTTCTTTTTAAATATAAGACAAGAACATATTAAAATTTAAAGGAATTATTTCAAAATGCTTTGTTATTAACAATGATTTTCCAGACAAATATATATTACTTGTATTTTTTCTAATTAGCTAAGAATTCTAAAAGTTGGTGAATATGGGTTATATCTAATGCTTGACCTACCAATTTTGCAATTTGTTTTGTTTTGTTTTCTTAGAGTTTCAGTCTTTAAATTCAGAACCTACTGTGGTCAATTAAACAAATAAATTTAATCATTCTCTGATTTAAATGTTATTCTTACAATACAAAGTTTTAAGAACTTAGAAAATATAACTGCTTTTGTTGTGTGAAATTCACTGTACTATTGCAGTTCAGTCTTTCTGAGGGAGACAATGTCCCGCTGCTATATAGGACAGAGGCTGCAAATATAATAAAGTGCTGGGTATTCAATTGAAAAATTTCAATTGTAAAATGTAACAGCATGATTGAAAAAGAGTGAACTAGTGCATTAAATTTGTTTTATTACTGTAAAATTTTTTGCCCCAAACAAAAGTAGCTGCTACCATTACCGACAGAGCTGCTGTTTTTTTTTGTTTTGTTTTGTTTTGTTTTTGTTTTTTTTTTTGTTGTTGGTTTTGTTTCTTTATTCTTGGTATTTTTAAAATAATTCTGTTTAACTTACTTGGCAGAATCACAAATTTCACTTTGATTACATGCATGAACTTAGAGTCACAATCACCTAGGTCATTGATATCCTTCAAGTAATATACTTGAGTATTCGAGAGAGAGAGAGAGGGGGGGGATTCTTATTCTATTTGGAAATGCACATTTTTTTTCTGTTTAACCACTCATGACAACAAATGGCAATACTTCATTTTGGAATCTTGAAACCTTTAAATTATACTAAGATACTCATCTTTAAATACAGGAATAGACATACTGTGATTTTAATTTGAGCTTACATGTAATAGTAGCTTCATATATGGAACCTGATCTGTAGCACACACAAAAAGATCTTTGTCACCTAACCAAACATTGTCCTGCCTAAGAGAATTTCAGTGAAAATGATGTAACAGAGACTGAGTGAATGGTCAACCAATGACTTGCCCAACTTGAGGCCTATCCAATGGCCAAGAATCAAGCCCTGACATATTATTGATATTCTGTGGTACTTTCAGAAAGGAGCCTAGAATAATAGTCATCTTAGAGTCTCTACCCAGCAGCTGATGGAAACAGATGCCAAGGGCCACAGACAAACATTGGACAGAGCTCTGGGAATCTTGTAGAAGAGTTGCAGGAAGGATTGAGGGTATGGGAGGAGATAGGATTTCCACAAGACAATCAACAGAGGCAGTTAACCTGGACATTTGGGATCCTCAGAGACTGAACCACCAACCAAAGAGTAAGCATGGGCTAGACTTTGCCCACCCCCTTGTCTTATTCTCTCTCCCTTTCATGTGGTTTAATAAGTTACACACTTGATAACTATGTGCCTAACACAATTTGATTTTTATTTTTCCATGTACTGAAGGAAACTTTTTTAAACAAAACTAATAAAAAATAATTTCAATATAGATCATGGAAGTGATAATAATACACTAGGCATGATGAGAAAAGTCTGTAATTCCAGAGTTCAGGAAGGAGAGAAAAAAATAACCCATGAAAGCTTTTTAAAAAGATTATTTTAATATTGTTTCTGTTTTTGAAAATGTTTGCAAAAATTAAAAGAAAGAAAATGTTTACAGTTTGTTTCCTTTCAAATAATCAGTTTAGGGCTAGAGAGATAGATCAGTGGTGATCACCAATTGATGCTTATCGAGAGAACCAGAGTTTGGTGCCTAGAACACATGCCAGGCAGCTCACTATTGTCTGCTCTAGCAGAGCCAAACCTGTTTTCTGGCCTCCACAAGGATGTAATATACATTATATATCTCATAAAAATAAATCTTTAAAAACATAAATGATGGTGCTAATTCTCAAAAGCTGTGCCTAATCTTAATTTATATTTAATGTGAGATCAAAGTTTTGCCTTTTTTCCCCATCTTTATTAACTTGAGTATTTCTTATTTACATTTTGATTATAATTCCCCTTCCCGGTTTCACAGCCGACATCCTCCTAACACCTCCCACTCCACTTCTATATGGGCTTCCCCTCCCCGTCCTCCCCCCATTACCACCCTCCCCTCCAACAGTCACATTCACTGGGGGTTCAGCCTTGGCAGGACAAAGGCCTTCCCCTTCCACTGGTGCTCTTACTAGACTATTCATTGCTACCTATGAGGTTGTCCAAGGTCAGTCCATGTATAGTCTTTGGGTAGTAGCTTAGTCCCTGGAAGCTCTGGTTGCTTGGCATTGTTGTTCATTTGGGGTCTCGAGCCCCTTCAAGCTCTTCCAGTTCTTTCTCTGATTCCTTCAACGGGGGTCCTGTTCTCAGTTCAGTGGTTTGCTGCTGGCATTCACCTATGTGTTTGCTGTATTCTGGCTGTGTCTCTCAGGAGAGATCTCCATCCGGTTCCTGTCAGTCTGCACTTCTTTGCTTCATCCATCTTATCTAACTGGGTGGCTGTATATGTATGGACCACATGTGGGGCAGGCTCTGAATGGGTGTTTCTTCTGCCTCTGTTCTAAACTTTGCCTCCCTATTCCCTGCCAAGGGTATTCTTGTTCCCCTTTTAAAGAAGGAGTGAAGCATTTGCATTTTGGTCATCCTTGAGTTTCATGTGTTCTGTGCATCTAGGGTAATTCGAGCATTTGGGCTAATAGCCACTTATCAATGAGTGCATACCATGTGTGTTTTTCTGTGATTGGGTTACCTCACTCAGGATGATATTTTCCAGATCCATCCATTTGCCTATAAATTTCATAAAGTCATTGTTTTTGATAGCTGAGTAATATTCCATTGTGTAGATGTACCACATTTTCTGTATACATTCCTCTGTTGAAGGGCATCTGGTTTCTTTCCAGCTTCTGGCTATTATAAATAAGGCTGCTATGCACATAGTGAAGCATGTGTCTTTGTTATATGTTGGGGCTTCTTTTGGGTATATGCCCAAGAGAGGTAGAGCTGAATCCTTGGGTAGTTCAATGTCCAATTTTCGGAAGAACCTCCAGACTGATTTCCAGAATGGTTGTACCAGTCTGCAATCCCACCAACAACGGAGGAGTGTTCCTCTTTCTCTACATCCTTGCCAGCATTTGTTGTCACCTGAGTTTTTGATCTTAGCCATTCTCACTGGTGTGAGGTGAAATCTCTGGGTTGTTTTGATTTGCATTTCCCTTATGGCTAAAGATGTTGAACATTTCTTTAGGTGTTTCACAGCCATTTGGCATTCCTCAGCTGTGAATTCTTTGATTAGCTCTGAACCCCATTTTTAATAGGGTTATTTGTCTCCCTGTTGTCTAACTTCTTGAGTTCTTTGTATATTTTGGATATAAGTCCTCTATCTGTTGTAGGATTGGTATAGATCTTTTCACAATCTGTTGGTTGTCATTTTGTCCTAACAACAGTGTCCTTTGCCTTATAGAAGCTTTGCAGTTTTATGAGATCCCATTTTTTGATTCTTGATCTTAGAGCATAAGCCATTGGTTTTTGGTTCAGGAAATTTTCTCCAGTGACCATGTGTTCGAGATGCTGCCCTACTTTTTCTTCTATTAGTTTGAAAGTATCTGGCTTGATGTGGAGGTCCTTGATCCACTTGGACTTAAGCTTTGTACAGGGTGATAAGCATGGATAGATCTGCATTCCTCTACAGACTGAGCTCCAGGTGAACCAGCACCATTTGCTGAAACTGCTATTTTTTTCCATTGGATGGTTTTGGCCCCTTTGTCAAAAATCAAGTGACCATAGGTGTGTGGTTTCATTTCTGGGTCTTCAATTCTATTCCACTCGTCTATCTGTCTGTTCTGTACCAATACCATGCAGTTTTGTTTTTTTTTATCACTATTGCTCTGTAACACTGCTTGAATTCAGGGATAGTGATCCCCCAAGAAGTCCTTTTTTTGTTGAGGATAGTTTTAGCTATCCTGGGTTTTTTGTTATTCCAAATGAATTTGCAAATTTTTCTGTCTAACTCTTTGAAGAATTGGATTGGTATTTTGTTGGGGATTGCGTTGAATCTGTAGATCGCTTTTGGTAAAATGGCCATTTTTACTATATTAATCCTGCCAATCCATGAGCATGGGTGGTCTTTCCATCTTCTGAGGTCTTCTTCAATTTCTTTCTTCAGAGGCTTGAAGTTCTTATCATACAGATCTTTCACTTGCTTGGTTAAAGTCACACCAAGGTATTTTATTTTATTTGGGACTATTATGAAGGATGTCATTTCCCTAATTTTGGTGTCGTTTCCCTAATTTCTTTCTCGGCTTATTTCTCTTTTGTGTAGAGGAAGGCTACTGACTTATTTGATTTAATTTTATACCCAGGCACTTTGCTGAAGGTGTTTATCAGGTTTAGTTCCTGCCTTCTACTCCTCCTGGGTGTATTTGCTCCTTTTTGTTCTAGAGCTTTTAGGTGTGCTGTCAAGTTGCTGATATATGATCTCTCCTGTTTCTTTCTGCAGGCACTCAGAGCTATGAGTTTTCCTCTTAGCACAGCTTTCATTGTGTCCCATAAGTTTGGGTATGTTGTACCTTCATTTTCATTGAATTCTAAGAATTCTTTAATTTATTTCTTTATTTCTTCCTTGACCAGGTTATCATTGAGTAGAGCATTGTTCAACTTCCATGTATATGTGGGCGTTCTTCCCTTATTGTTATTGAAGTCCAGCTTTAGCCCGTGGTTGTCTGATAGGACACATGGGATTATTTCTATCTTTCTGTATCTTTGAGGCCTGTTTTATGACCAATTATATGGTCAATTTTGGAGAAAGTACCATGAGGTGGTGAGAAGAAGTATATCCTTTTGTTTTAGGATAGAATGTTCTATAAATATCTGTTAAGTCCATTCAGTTCATGACTTCTCTTAGTCTGTCTATGTCTTGGTTTAATTTCTGTTTCTATAATCTGTCCATTGATGAGAGTGGGGTGTTGAAATCTCCTACTATTATTGTGTGAGGTACAATGTGTTCTTTGAGCTTTAGTAAGTTTCTTTTGTGCATGCAGGACAGAAGAGGGCACCACATCTGATTATAGATGGTTATGAGCCATCATGTAGTTGCTGGGAATTGAACTCAGGACCTCTACGAAGAACAAGCAAATTAAATTTCTATCATTTGACCAGCATATCCATCACAGACAAAGGATAATTCAGAAAGGCCACATACATATGACCAAATATGATCTGCTTTCCTTTTTTCCTTCCCTTCTCTTTCTTCCTGCCTGCCTTCCTCTCTTCCTTCTGTTGTTTCTATCTTTTGTTTTGAGATACTGTATTTTTATATAACCCAAGCTGACTTGAATCATTATATTCCTAACTCAGCTTCTCTTGCATTGGGATTGATGGCATGAGCTACATTTTTAAAATTATTTATTTGTTTGTTTATTTTCTTTTATGTGTGTGATTGTTTCCTTATTGTATGTCTGTTCACCATATCTGTGATTGGTGAACCAGAGGTCAAAACCAGGTCCTTGATTGCCTCAAACTGAAGTTATAGACGATTGTGAAGTATCACTTGGGATGGAAAACAAGCTGAGTCATCTCAACAGACCCTTTCTTTATTCATTTATTAATTTCTCACCTTTCATTAAGTGTTTTAGACAGTACTGGGCATATGATATTTATTTTTGGACACTGGTGATTCTGTATACCCTTAAATAAAATTAAGTTTGACCCAGAAATAATTTCTGGTTAAATTAAAATTGGTATTCTGAAACTCTATACCTTCTTATATTTTATTTTTGTTGTTTTAATGGTATTTTGTTATTACTTAAAAGTTCACACAATATCTTTATGTCTTAAAGAAATGTTCAATGGAAAAATTGATACCTCAATAGAAAAGACATCCAAAATACAAATATGGCAGTTGAGATTAATCAAACCCGAAAATATTTTAAAAGGTGCAATAAACACTGTTCTTCAATAAGAAATAATTTGCTTCAGTACAAGAAACATTAGTATGTCTAACATAACGTGTTTGAATGCTGAAAAGAAACTTAAAAATCAAGTTAAATGAAATGAGTTTAATGAAATGTTAAATGTATTATTTACATAATATACCATAGGATGAAATAAGATATCATTTTCTTATGGGATACTGTGGATTTCTCCTCTTATCTAAAAAATTTAAAGTTTAAGTGTACAATTACATGCCTCTAAAACTATGTCCATTACTGAACTAAATAACAAACAACTTATTAAAGTTATAAATAGTGGTAGTGGTGGTGATAGTAGTAATAGTAATAGTAATAGTTGTAATAGTATTAGTGGTAGTGGTTATAATAGCAGTAGTGGTAGTGGTCGTAATAGCAGCAGCAGGAGCAGGAGCAGCAGCAGCAGCAGCAGCAGCAGCAGTAGTAGTAATAGTAGCAGTCATCTAATAGGGCAGGCATTTTAGTTCTTAATTTTAAAAGATTTAATGAATAATGTAGACAAGATTTTATCCTCACCATAAAATAAGGAAATCTAATCATGTTTGATTCCCAGATGTTGGCACTGAATGGTACACAATGGAAAATTTAGCAAATAGAGCCTTACTAGAGAAAATGACTTAAAGTCTTCATAGGATATAAAATAGCCTCATCTCTGGTTTCAGTTCCCTCAGCTTCTTAACCGTTGAGTCAATATAGCAAAAATCTCTGTTTCTGACTACTATAGATTGGAGTTAGTCCTGATGTTATCTATGTCTTATCTATCAGGAGGAACTGTATCTCTCATACCATAAACAAGCAAACCAACAAACAAAAATCTTCCTCTCTTAGGTTGCATCTTGTCGGATATTTGGTCACATGGAAAAGTAAAGTAACCAAAACAGAAAACTGGAACTAGAAGTGGGGCTATTGCTACGATATTTGTCACTTTATGTTTTGGAAATAGTGTATTCTGAGAATATTGGAGAGGTGGGAGCTTCAGGCTACAGAAACCGTAGAAAACTATAACCACAGTTACATTATTACACCTAAAAATGTGAGTGAAGCTGAATTTAAGTGTAACAAGCCAATTGCTTGGCAGGGAAAGTATCAATACAAAAATCCATCCTGAAAAACAAAACAAAACAAAACAAAACAAAAAAAAAATCCATCCTGATTGTGTCATGGGTATTGCCCAATGCTTTTGCTCATGAGTTTGCCATGAGAAATATAAGACATGGGCAGTGCATATCTTTGGAATAAAATGAGCAAGGATGCAATGACATTTCTGGATGGAACAGAAAAGGTGGATAAGGACAAAGGAACTCAAGACTTTAACAACCCAATTAGCAGCAAGTAGCACGTAGCACTGCAGAACCAGTAGAGCCTTAGGGGCACGACCCCATCTATGATGAACTACAACCGATTTTGAAAACAATTATTTGAAAAGAAAAAACACCCACAGTTTACCTTGCTGCATAATGTCTGCCTAAGAATTTGTTTTCCACAGTATAAGTATGCAAACACTTGCCCATTGCAGCCATGGTTCATGAGAGTGTCAGCATTTTCAGGCATGTACAATGCAAGCATCACAAAGTCATTATACTTGAAATGTTCTAGAAAGCCACTCAGGACGAACAATATGTGGTGGGGTACACTTCTTTTTGCGGAATATGTGAGTGGTCTGTGCTTGCTGTCGTGTAGTTTGTGTGGTGAGAGATAACCTTCTTGTATCGGAGATGCTTGGAATGTGAGACATGTGCTGAGGAAAGAAGCAGGCACCAAGTGGGGCCAAACCAAAAGAATGGTTATGAGGAAATGAGACTGTGTTATGGACATCCTGGGGCCATTTTGGAACTCCAGCATGAGCCTCATATATCAGATATAAAGCACCAAGTCTTGGTGTGTTGCATAAGTGATATTAGTCTTGTTTTGACCTGGTGTTTCTTTGCTTTCTTCTTGATTATGACATCATGGAACATACCTATGCTACTTTCCCTTCCTTCTTTTTTTTTAACTTAGGAAGTAGTTATAATTAAGAATCCTTTGTGAAGTGAGTTTTGAGATGTCATAATTTTAATACTCTGGTGGAATGATTTGAAATTGGTCCAAATATCTTTAGATCATGAACTTATGGAACCAGTACAGAAAGTTGTAATTTTGATGTGCAATTTTCTCTCAAAATTCACATTTAAAGACTCGGTCCTCAGACAGTGGTACTGTTGTCAAAAGCTATATATCTTTAGGAGAGGAGGCTTCCTTGGAATCACAGTCACTGAATGGTCGGACATATGGTTTCTATGCCAAATCTGGTTATGACTTGATTTCTCTCCTCTACCTGATTACCAACATGATGTAGTAAAAATCATTCCCATTTAACCAACTATATTTACTGATTGATAAGAAAAGTCACTAATATAGAAGTGAACCCTTAGAAGCACAAAACTATTAACACAACATGATTCCATTCAGAGAGTGTAGTTTGAGAGTCTGAATTTTGTCATTGTATTACTTATGTTCTAAGATATTATAATATAGATATGACTAGATCTATATCATATTATATTATAGATATATAATATTATAAACTTATATTATATTATATTATAATTTTATCTATATTATATTATAGGTATTATAGATCTATAATTACATAGTCACATTTATGCATTTCCTCTACTCTTTGAAAAGCTGATATTTACAATATAAAATTTTGTTTGTATATTTCATAATAACATTGTATAAAGTATAACCAATCAGTTTCTAGATTAAGTATCTTATTTCAAATGTCCCATAACAATAACCCTAACTTCCTCTCCAAGTAAAAGAGTGTAAGTGCCTATGACTCTAGTCTGGTAACTCAATGTCATTCTCAATATTATAAAATAAAAATAGTTGATATTAAAATGTAGAAAGTAAAACATGGAATATATATAATTGCATTGAAAACTGAATACTGAAACCCAAATTATCTATAAAAACAAGTTTGTCTTAGTGGTGCTTTTTGATGTTTTTAGGCATACAACATTGCTATTTTTCTCAAGGATTTGGTGCCTGTGGCAAGACAGGTGGCCACTTGTAATACAGTCCAAATTTTGAACATCTGACTGAATGAAATTTTGTTCTTTAGCTTCAGATGCTGCATATAAATAGCAATCACTGAAGGGATTTGAATAAAAAGGATGACCCTTTGAAGGGTCTCCTTGGTTCCGTGTGTGTGTGTGTGTGTGTGTGTGTGTGTGTGTGTGTGTGTGTGTGAAAGTCAATTTATTTTAAATACTTAAACTTTTCATGAGTGTTCATGTTGCATATATTTAGGTAAATCTTTTGTTTCTGGTGCCAAAGGAGGTGTTAGAACCCCAGTTGTCAGAAGTCACGTGGGTGCCTGAAGTTGTGTCCTTTACAAGAGCGGCTGATTCTCTGAACCAGCAAGCCATCACTCCAGCATCTCAATAACATTTTAAATCTTCAAGTTCTGATCCTAATATGTTGATATTGGATAATAATACTATCCAGAAACAATTTTAATGTGACTTCAATCATGTTGATGTGGGCGAGGGAAATTTCTCAGTGGTATGCCCACAATATTGACTTTGTTCACGTAAAATGCCTCCTCCTCCAAGCAAACAACTCCAATCAAATGTGGTTGATCTCAAAAAATAAAAGAAGAATAAAAATTTACTAAAAGACCGAAAATTTGTTGAGAAGAACAAAAATTTATTGGCACTAGAGGGACATAGGATAATATAGGAAAATGTAAATATTTACATTGTGTATACAAAAATTATGGAAGTATAACAAATTAAATAAGTAGAATATAAGAAAAGAGTATTAATTGTATTCAGATAAAATACTTCATTGATCTTGAGTGCATGACAGTATTCTGTCAATACTAGCTCCAGAGAAAAATATTCAAACTATCCACCTAATTTCTGATGAGTTGTGCAAAAGTATTCCAAAAATATTTTCTAGAAAATTGTAGATTTCATGTATTTTTGCACAATTCAGTTAAATGTGTGAAGGTTCCAAATAAATTGAAATTAAAATAGTTTTTTTTCAATTTTATCTTTATAAATGTATTTTTCCAATTGTTCTGAAAGAAATTTAACAATGAATGAAAATCTTGGTCAGAATCGTATAATAAAATAAAATTAGAAAATAAATCTACAGTTAAACATTTCAATTCAAAATTTCAAAGTCAAATATGAATATAGGCATTTATGAACCTGTTAAATAGGAATAATAAACCTGGTATGTTCATTTTAGGTTAAAAGAAAAATATCTATAGACATTACAATCATGCATAGGTACATGCCTAAATGCATTTATGTTCCTAATATTGAAAGTACAGGTAACAAGGAAGCAGAGAAGAGAAACAGTGACATAAACCCAGGAATACTTCTCACTGTATGCATCTTTATAATTTTTGATATTTGAAATACACAATTATATGGCTGATGAACCAAAATATAATTAGGAATTTAAAATTTTAACACTTAGTAATGTTAAAACGGTAAGTAAATAGAGGGAAAGGAAGAATGAAATATTTTATTATCATGAAATTCGTGAGATTGGTCAATGTGTACGTCACTCTGACCTGGCTTGCTTTACTGAAAGCAAAATGAGATTTCCATTCACAAGTTTCCTAAATTGTTTGACAATTTGCTACTTTTCAAATAGAATATACTCAGAGATAATAGAATTATTGTTCAATGAATGCATGTGGAGATAATGTGCAATTCAAAATAATCCATGACATAAAAGAAAAATAAAGTTCTGAGTAGTTTATCAGCCACTGGCAATTATAGCTTTAAGCATTTCAAAAGCTGGTGGACATGCAAGGCATGTGTCTCTAGCAAAGCAATTACAAATACTTTCTTAAAAATGACAAGTAATTGCAAAAAAATTTACAATGGAAAAAGATGAAATGCTGCTCTATACGGGTAAGCTTGAAATCACTTCACACTGAAGTAGCTTCATTAGTCCTTTGAATGACTTACATTTTTAATTTGGCACAAGACCATTTCAAGCTACAGAGTGAGACTAATGAGGCGGCTACCACTGTGCAAAGCAATAATCAACACTTCTTTATTGTGGAGAGTTTATTAAGTCCATGCATGAGGTAAACTAAGACAGCTTTACTTTAAGAAAAGAGAGATTTTCTTTTTGTTTTCTGAATAAAAATAAATATTCTGAATGTGTATGTTGCCTGGAAAAGGTCCAGGATCATTAGTTACTTTCGAACAAATAAGTAGCTGTAAAAAAATCACTCTTTGCAATGATTACACAGACAGTTTTAGTGTTTCTTGGAATGCTTCTGCAACTATTATGCAAACAATGGCCTGGTGGGAAACTAATGGTCTTAAAAGAGAGAAGTGACTGCTCTGAATTTGGACTGGGCAGAAATGTACACTTACTCAAACTAGATTTCAATTCCTAGCCAACAAAAATTGTGATGAATGAGAGTACAGCTAAATATATCTGAGTCTAACAAATAATATAATTACTCACATACACTCAATCTGATACCTGATATCTGGTTCATCTAAGTATAGTGGATGACACAAAGAAAGAAAAAAATGAAAAACTAATAAAAAACACTAGTGAATCTCATTTTAATATATTATTTTCTGCCTTCTCTGGAATATAAGCAAAGTCACAATCTCTCTCTCTCTCTCTCTCTCTCTCTCTCTCTCTCTCTCTCTCTCCCTCTCTCTCTCTCTCTCCCACACACACACACACACACACACACACACACACACACACAGAGAGAGAGAGAGAGAGAGAGAGAGAGAGAGAGGAGACAGAAGAGACAGAGACAGAAAGACAGAGAGAGTCAGAGACAGAGAGAGGGAGGGAGGGAAGGAGGAAAAACAACTTCAATGAATGTTAAGTTTTGGATTCATTTTAAATTAAGGGAAAATAAATACTTCTTTATATTTTATATCTATTTAAAAATATTATGAGAAGAAGCCTAGGTGAGAAGGAAAGCACACTGCTCATTTATTCAATAATCACCATTATTAATTTTATTCATTCATTATTCAATAATCACCATCTGGGGAAAGTAGCTCCTTCTTCCTGGGCCTGGTCATTCATATTTAACTTTGGAAAAAAAGTATCTCTCAATCTCTTTGAGGTGAGAGCTGTGCCTTTTGCATTTAAAGAGGTTATCCTGTAATTTCAACTAGAAAGCATTAAGAGTTTTTGATAGTTATCAGAAGAAAGTGACCTAAGGATCATTTAAAGTGGGCTTACTGAGAAAAAAGCATACAGTTCATTCATTCAACAGCCTCTAGATACCCTTATACCAATAGCATCAACTAGTGAGCTGTCTTTTGGGAAGTCACTACTTGAGATAAATAAAAGAGTACTCCAGCTTCTAAGTACTTTGGACTTTGAAAGCTCTAAGAAGTGTTGGGTACCTAACAAGTCAGAGTTGAAAGAAGGCATCTATTTTTCCCTCATTTATTTACTCATTTATTCACTTTACATGCCAAACACAGTCACCTTCCTTTTTCTTCTACCCTCACAATTCCTCCTCTATCTCCCCTTTTATTTGCCTCTGTGAAGCAGAGGTCCTCATGGGTACCAATCCATCCTGGTACATCTATAATACAAATAATAGCAGGATTTAGCACATCCTCTCCCACTGAGGCCAGAGATGACAGAATAGCTAAAGGAAAGGGATCCAAAGGAAGACAATAGAGTCAGAGGCAGCCCCTGGAGAAACAGTTAGGGCACTCACATGGTGAGAAACCAGGAAAAGCAATAACTTTTGAAATGTAAATAAAAATATCCAAATTAAAAAAAAGAAAGAGAAAAAAGAATATTTCAATCTTTGAGTGTTAGAAATAATGTGAAGACAGAAATATGTCCAGTGTAAAAAGTATATAAGCAAAGAAAAGGAAAGCAAAACAAAAGGATGTTAGAAGAGTTCTGAGATATTTAGATGCTCCCTCATTTTTAAATGTGAACATAACTACTGCTCTTAATCATTGAATCCTTTCTGCTTTCTCTAGGTTTAACAATGCTTTAAGAAGAAATAAAATTGTGTATAAAATAATTGTTTCAAAAAAAACCAGTTCTGTACACTGTATGGTCAATAAAAATCTAGATAACCAAATATGAAAGGAGTAAGTCATCCCACATATGAAAAGTAGTTTCTCTAATTTCATTTGGTCTGAAGATCATAAAATCAATTTTGGATATTTTACAGAAATTCAATAGGTCAAGAAAAAGAAGTATCAATGACATATTAATCAACTGAACAGCTTTAATAACCAGATTTATGTACGGGTCACTCTACGTGATCCTTAGATCATTTTCTTTTGTTAACTATCTAAGATTTTTAACATATCTAATTGAAATTAAAGGAAAACCCTTAAAATGAAAAAAGCACAGTTTTCACCTCAAAGAGAATAAAAGGTAGCTCATTCCAGGGTCAGCTCTGAGTGACCAAGGCCCAGGGCAGTAGAAGCAAGTTTCCCCAGCTTCTGTGGTCTACTGCAGAGGCAGTGCCGTGAAGCTTTGCAGTTGTAGAGAAAAGTCATAAACCATGGCAACTATAAAATACACTGGTGGGTAGAGCAAATAAAGAGATCACAGACAGACCTAGAGGCCTCAGTTATTATATGATAGCATTCATAAACGGTTCATTGGTAGAGAATTAGTGTTGTGTTAGCTTAACACATCCTAAAGATTTTTACTTTTTATGAGGATGTTAGATCTGACATGGCACTAGACGAGAAATGGCTATTAGGTGGGCTGAATATCTTTCCAAGATAAAATATGAATTAATTCTTCTCTGAAACCGAAACATCTCAATCTCTCCATATTTGCTGATATGTTTTAACTTTGTACACAACTTCTTCACAGGAATTTTATTTCATACCCTATTTCAGAAATCTAAATTCTTTAAATTTTTTATATTTGTTATAAAAATGCTTTTTCTTAACATGGTTCTGGTTTTTGTTTTAAAATGGTAGGCATTTTCTTGTACAAATTTATAAAAATTTAGTATTTTTCAAGGATATTTATTAAAAGAAGTCAAATAACTACCTTTCTGTGTTCTGGAGTGATGGTTCAAGGTTAAGAACACATACTACTTTCGCAGAAGACTAGAATGACTCTCAGTACTTGCATAAAGTAGCTTTCAAGAGCTTATTTTCCAAGCTGCAGGCAGGTTCTGTCCCTATGATCTCCACAGGCACCAGTACTCATACGCACAAACTCACAAAGAGATGTATACATTTCAAAAGCATATATACATATGATTTTTTTAATAATCTGTCTAATGCAGAATCTCTGCAGAATCATTAATAAAATATCATAAATAAGATAAAATTTGAAGTTTTGTGTTATTTGTTCACTTCACCAAAAGAGATAGTTTCAAATTATTTAATATTTCTTCTTTCTTCACCTTATTTGATTGTCAAAGTTCTAACTCTTAAATTTTGCTAAAGCTTTTTACTTTTATTCAAAAATTGGGATGACTAGGTATAGACATCAGCTCTACAATGTGTACCATCTGATTCACACCTATTAAGACATAAAAAAGAATATGTCAAAATTAAATGCCCAAAGGGTGCCAAAAATTCAGTCCATAATCTTCCAGAAGTAGCTGACTGATTTCTATTGCTGAAGACACTATGAATTGTGTTTGCAAGGTATGAAGAGTTCAAGTTGGAACTGAGGTGGGAACTTCCTCCCTATTGACTAGCTTTTGTCATGCTGAAATTTGTATTGCAGGCGGCAAGGAAAGAAAAGTATTATTACCTGTGTAGCTTGTAAGCTATAGTATAAACAGACAAGCCAATATGTGCCAGTTGTGCAATGATGGCACAACTGTTAAGATACTAAGTTTCATCAACTTGATATAACCTAGATTTACCTGAGAAGAAAGTGTCTATAAATAATGGTCTAAAATACTTTGACCTGTGGCATATCTATGAGAGTTTGTCTTGCTTGTTAAATGGTGTGGAAAGACATAGCTTATTGTGGGCTGCACTGTTTTTTAGTCCATTGAGTTTCAACCCTCCTAATGATGTGACCATTAAATACAATTCATAACATGTAGTGACCCCAACTATAAAATTATTTCATTTCTACTTTATAACTCTAATTTTGCTGTTATGAATTATAATGCAAATATCTGATATACAGGATATCTAAGTATAGCCATGAATAGGTTGTGTCCCACAAGTTGAGACCTGCTGCTTTAGACAAAGGGTTCTGAATCTTGTAAAAGAGGGGAAACTAAGCAAGCATGTAATTATTCTGTTTCTGCTTTTGATTATGAATATGATGTGATTACTTGCGTGAGTTCTGCAACTTCTCAAGAATGGTAGACTGAGACCTGCACCTGAAAAAATAAGATGATCAAGTTTTACTGCTCTCTATAGAAATATTTACTGGCAAAGGTTCCTGTGGGACAGGAGGAGGATATCATCAGATGTTTAATGTCTGGTGAGTCTTCCAGTCTCCACTGGATGGCTCCACAGACAGCCCTGGGCATAGCCAGTGAATAGAAGACAAAAGAAAAGGACATGAACATGGGAAAGAAACTATTAGCAGGTGTGGAAAGGAGATAAGAAAATGTAGATTGGAGAGAAATTAGAATATATTGTATACATTTAGAAAATTGTCATACCATAGACTTTAAGTAAAAAAATGAAAAATCTAAAGAGATAGAATTTAATTTGTCTCTATTTTTATATTTGACTACATGGTAAGACAAATAAGTTCAACATTACTTTAAAATATATTTAATTTCATTTTTAATATAGCTATCAAAAATGTTAACTTGTATATGAGACTCATAATTGTACCTTATAGTATTTCTGTTTGACATTGCTATTATGAGATTAATAGGAAGAATGAGTTTAGGAGACCGATTATCATGATTTACTGATTGAGCTGGGGCCTAGAGTTGATTTTTCCCTCTAGTTATAAATAGGTCAATTGGTCAAACAGAAGAGACAATATCATCCATGTGAGGTTCATGAAATTATTTCATTTAAAATTCTAAGTTAATTTAATAAAGAAATAACTTCTATCAAAAAAAGCATCTGCTTGTTAATTCTAGTGTTTGACTAATTGAGTAGTTCTCATGATTGACTTACATTGTCTCCACACAATGTTTTTGAGAAGTGTTTGCTCAGAACATATTAGTGTTATTTCCATTTATATCCTATAGCTTCAAAATGATACTATAACCATGCATTTTCTTTTCATCTTCAGCTCTTTTGTGTTTAGTGATCTTTAAAGAGAAGGGGTGCTCTGTCTTGCTTTTTTTCCTCTCTCTCACAGGGACTATATAGTAGCTACTTCCTGAAAACTGTATTTTCTTCACCTTATTTCTCTCACAATGTATTTTATGTGGAACATTTCTAGCCAAACTTCAAAGAGTGAAGATTTTAATAGCTTAGTACTGAGACCAATTTTATTTTTGCATTAAAATTTATGTGCTTCTTATTTGTATAAAGAGCACAGTTTCTCTAAGTTTCTCTTTAAAGAAGAGAGTCACACCATCCTTTACAGTAGCATGACGTCTCATTAAATGTTGAAAATACACTTTCAAAAAAAAAGATATTGTCAGCGTTAGAGGATTCCTGCATCTAGATGAAAGTTAAGATGTCCTCTTTGTATTAACTTCTGTACAGTAAAGGCCAACATCTCATTTATTCTATTTCAAATTGCCATCTTATGAAACAGTGTTTGCCTTAGTATAAAAACAGTATATGAGACCCCATGAGAGAGAGACCCACTGCCTGGTCAGGTGGGCACTCCTGAGGCTGCAGAGCGGAAGAGACCACCAACACTGCTCACCCCTGCCCACATCCCTGGCCCAAGAGGAAACTGTATAAGGCCTCTGGGTTCCCGTGGGGGAGGGCCCAGGAGCGGCAGGACCCCTGCCTGAGACACCGCCGGAACCTGAAGGAAACAGACCGGATAAACAGTTCTCTGCACCCAAATCCTGTGGGAGGGAGAGCTAAACCTTCAGAGAGGCAGACAAGCCTGGGAAACCAGAAGAGACTGCTCTCTGCACACACATCTCAGACGCCAGAGGAAAAAGCCAAAGACCATCTGGAACCCTGGTGCACTGAAACTCCTGGAAGGCACAGGTCTTCCTGGTTGCTGCCGCTGCAGAGAGCCCGTGGGCAGTACCCCACGAGCGAACTTGAGCCTCAGGACCACAGGTAAGACCAAATTTTCTGCTGCAAGAAAGCTGCCTGGTGAACTCAAGACACGGGCCAACAGGAACAGCTGAAGACCTGTAGAGAGGAAAAACTACACGCTGGAAAGCAGAACACTCTGTCCCCATAACTGACTGAAAGAGAGGAAAACAGGTCTACAGCACTCCTGACACACAGGCTTATAGGACAGTCTAGCCACTGTCAAAAATAGCAGAACAAAGTAACACTAGAGATAATCTGATGGCGAGAGGCAAGCGCAGGAACCCAAGCAACAGAAACCAAGACTACATGGCACCATTGGAGCCCAATTCTCCCATCAAAACAAACATGGAATATCCAAACACACCAGAAAAGCAAGATCTAGCTTCAAAATCATTTTTGATCATGATGCTGGAGGACTTCAAGAAAGACGTGAAGAACTCCCTTAGAGAACAAGTAGAAGCCTACAGAGAGGAATCGCAAAAATGCCTGAAAGAATTCCAGGAAAACATAAATAAACAAGTAGAAGCCCATAGAGAGGAGACACAAAAATCCCTGAAAGAATTCCAGGAAAACATAAATAAACAAGTAGAAGCCCATAGAGAGGAGACACAAAAATCTCTGAAAGAATTCCAGGAAAACACAATCAAACAGTTGAAGGAATTAAACATGGAAATAGAAGCAATCAAGATAGAACACATGGAAACAACCCTGGATATAGAAAACCAAAAGAAGAGACAAGGAGCTGTAGATACAAGCTTCACCAACAGAATACAAGAGATGGAAGAGAGAATCTCAGGAGCAGAAGATTCCATAGAAATCATTGACTCAACTGTCAAAGATAATGTAAAGCGGAAAAAGCTACCGGTCCAAAACATACAGGAAATCCAGGACTCAATGAGAAGATCAAACCTAAGGATAATAGGTATAGAAGAGAGTGAAGACTCCCAGCTCAAAGGACCAGTAAATATCTTCAACAAAATCATAGAAGAAAACTTCCCTAACCTAAAAAAAGAGATACCCATAGACATACAAGAAGCCTACAGAACTCCAAATAGATTGGACCAGAAAAGAAACACCTCCCGTCACATAATTGTCAAGACACCAAACGCACAAAATAAAGAAAGAATATTAAAAGCAGTAAGGGAAAAAGGTCAAGTAACATATAAAGGCAGACCTATCAGAATCACACCAGGCTTCTCGCCAGAAATTATGAAGGCCACAAGATCCTGGACTGATGTCATACAGACCCTAAGAGAACACAAATGCCAGCCCAGGATACTGTATCCAGCAAAACTCCCAATTAACATTGATGGAGAAACCAAGATATTCCATGACAAAACCAAATTTACACAATATCTTTCTACAAATCCAGCACTACAAAGGATAATAAATGGTAAAGCCCAACATAAGGAGGCAAGCTATACCCTAGAAGAAGCAAGAAACTAATCATCTTGGCAACAAAACAAAGAGAATGAAAGCACACAAACATAACCTCACATCCAAATATGAATATAACGGGAAGCAATAATCACTATTCCTTAATATCTCTCAATATCAATGGCCTCAACTCCCCAATAAAAAGACATAGATTAACAAACTGGATATGCAACGAGGACCCTGCATTCTGCTGCCTACAGGAAACACACCTCAGAGACAAAGACAGACACTACCTCAGAGTGAAAGGCTGGAAAACAAATTTCCAAGCAAATGGTCAGAAGAAGCAAGCTGGAGTAGCCATTCTAATATCAAATAAAATCAATTTCCCACTAAAAGTCATCAAAAAAGATAAGGAAGGACACTTCATATTCATCAAAGGAAAAATCCACCAAGATGAACTCTCAATCCTAAATATCTATGCCCCAAATACAAGGGCACCTACATACGTAAAAGAAACCTTACTAAAGCTCAAAACACACATTGCACCTCACACAATAATAGTGGGAGATTTCAACACCCCACTCTCATGAATGGACAGATCATGGAAACAGAAATTAAACAGTGATGTCAACAGACTAAGAGAAGTCATGAGCCAAATGGACTTAACGGATATTTATAGAACATTCTATCCTAAAGCAAAAGGATATAACTTCTTCTCAGCTCCTCATGGTACTTTCTCCAAAATTGACCATATAATTGGTCAAAAAACGGGCCTCAATAGGTACAGAAAGATAGAAATAATCCCATGCGTGCTATCGGACCACCACGGCCTAAAACTGGTCTTCAATAACAATAAGGGAAGAATGCCCACATATACGTGGAAATTGAACAATGCTCTAGTCAATGATAACCTGGTCAAGGAAGAAATAAAGAAAGAAATTAAAAACTTTTTAGAATTTAATGAAAATGAAGGTACAACATACCCAAACTTATGGGACACAATGAAAGCTGTGCTAAGAGGAAAACTCATAGCGCTGAGTGCCTGCAGAAAGAAACAGGAAAGAGCATATGTCAGCAGCTTGACAGCACACCTAAAAGCTCTAGAACAAAAAGAAGCAAATACACCCAGGAGGAGTAGAAGGCAGGAAATAATCAAACTCAGAGCTGAAATCAACCAAGTAGAAACAAAAAGGAGAATCATAGAAAGAATCAACAGAACCAAAATTTGGTTCTTTGAGAAAATCAACAAGATAGGTAAACCCTTAGCCAGACTAACGAGAGGACACAGAGAGTGCGTCCAAATTAACAAAATCAGAAATGAAAAGGGAGTCATAACTACATATTCAGAGGGAATTCAAAAAATCATCAGATCTTACTATAAAAACCTATATTCAACAAAACTTGAAAATCTTCAGGAAATGGACAATTTCCTAGACAGATACCAGGTATCGAAGTTAAATCAGGAGCAGATAAACCAGTTAAACAACCCCATAACTCCTAAGGAAATAGAAGCAGTCATTAAAGGTCTTCCAACCAAAAAGAGCCCAGGTCCAGACGGGTTTAGTGCAGAATTTTATCAAACCTTCATAGAAGACCTCATACCAATATTATCCAAACTATTCCACAAAATTGAAACAGATGGCACCCTACCGAATTCCTTCTACGAAGCCACAATTACTCTTATACCTAAACCACACAAAGACCCAACAAAGAAAGAGAACTTCAGACCAATTTCCCTTATGAATATTGACGCAAAAATACTCAACAAAATACTGGCAAACCGAATTCAAGAGCACATCAAAACAATCATCCACCATGATCAAGTAGGCTTCATCCCAGGCATGCAGGGATGGTTTAATATACGGAAAACCATCAACGTGATCCATTATATGAACAAACTGAAAGAACAGAACCACATGATCATTTCATTAGATGGTGAGAAAGCATTTGACAAAATTCAACACCGCTTCATGATAAAAGTCCTGGAAAGAATAGGAATTCAAGGCCCATACCTAAACATAGTAAAAGCCATATACAGCAAACCAGTTGCTAACATTAAACTAAATGGAGAGAAACTTGAAGCAATCCCACTAAAATCAGGGACCAGACAAGGCTGCCCACTCTCTCCCTACTTATTCAATATAGTTCTTGAAGTTCTAACCAGAGCAATCAGACAACAAAAGGAGATCAAGGGGATACAGATCGGAAAAAAAGAGGTCAAAATATCACTATTTGCAGATGACATGATAGTATATTTAAGTGATCCCAAAAGTTCCACCAGAGAACTACTAAAGCTGATAAACAACTTCAGCAAAGTGGCTGGGTATAAAATTAACTCAAATAAATCAGTTGCCTTCCTCTATACAAAAGAGAAACAAGCCGAGAAAGAAATTAGGGAAACGACACCCTTCATAATAGACCCAAATAATATAAAGTACCTCGGTGTGACTTTAACCAAGCAAGTAAAAGATCTGTACAATAAGAACTTCAAGACACTGAGGAAAGAAATTGAAGAAGACCTCAGAAGATGGAAAGATCTCCCATGCTCATGGATTGGCAGGATTAATATAGTAAAAATGGCCATTTTACCAAAAGCAATCTTCAGATTCAATGCAATCCCCATCAAAATACCAATCCAATTCTTCAAATAGTTACACAGAACAATTTGCAAATTCATCTGGAATAACAAAAAACCCAGGATAGCTAAAGCTATCCTCAACAATAAAAGGACTTCAGGGGGAATCACTATCCCTGAACTCAAGCAGTATTACAGAGCAATAGTGATAAAAACTGCATGGTATTGGTACAGAGACAGACAGATAGACCAATGGAATAGAATTGAAGACCCAGAAATGAACCCACACACCTATGGTCACTTGATTTTTGACAAAGGAGCCAAAACCATCCAATGGAAAAAAGATAGCATTTTCAGCAAATGGTGCTGGTTCAACTGTAGGGCAACATGTAGAAGAATGCAGATCGATCCATGCTTATCACCCTGTACAAAGCTTAAGTCCAAGTGGATCAAGGACCTCCACATCAAACCAGACACACTCAAACTAATAGAAGAAAAACTAGGGAAGCATCTGGAACACATGGGCACTGGAAAAAATTTCCTGAACAAAACACCAATGGCTTATGCTCTAAGATCAAGAATCGACAAATGGGATCTCATAAAACTGCAAAGCTTCTGTAAGGCAAAGGACACTGTGGTTAGGACAAAACGGCAACCAACAGATTGGGAAAAGATCTTTACCAACCCTACAACAGATAGAGGCCTTATATCCAAAATATACAAAGAACTCAAGAGGTTATACCGCAGGGAAACAAATAACCCTATTAAAAATGGCGTTCAGAGCTAAACAAAGAATTCACAGCTGAGGAATGCCGAATGGCTGAGAAACACCTAAAGAAATGTTCAACATCTTTAGTCATAAGGAAATGCAAATCAAAACAACCCTGAGATTTTACCTCACACCAGTGAGAATGGCTAAGATCAAAAACTCATGTGACAGCAGATGCTGGCGAGGATGTGGAGAAAGAGGAACACTCCTCCATTGTTGGTGGGATTGCAGTCTGGTAAAACCATTCTGGAAATCAGTCTGGAGGATCCTCAGAAAATTGGACATTGAACTGCCTGAGGATCCAGCTATACCTCTCTTGGGCATATACCCAAAAGATGCCTCAACATATAAAAGAGACACGTGCTCCACTATGTTCACCGCAGCCTTATTTATAATAGCCAGAAACTGGAATGAACCCAGATGCCCTTCAACAGAGGATTGGATACAGAAAATGTGGTACATCTACACAATGGAATATTACTCAGCTATCAAAAACAACGAGTTTATGAAATTCGTAGGCAAATGGTTGGAACTGGAAAATATCATCCTGAGTGAGCTAACCCAATCACAGAAAGACATACATGGTATGCATTCATTGATAAGTGGCTATTAGCCCAAATGCTTGAACTACCCTAGATCCCTAGAACAAACGAAACTCAAGACGGATGATCAAAATGTGAATGCTTCACTCCTTCTTTAAATGAGGAAAAAGAATACCCTTGGCAGGGAAGGGAGATGCAAAGATTAAAACAGAGACTGAAGGAACACCCATTCAGAGCCTGCCCCACATGTGGCCCATACATATACAGCCACCCAATTATACAAGATGGATGAAGCAAAGAAGTGCAGACCGACAGGAGCCGGATGTAGATCGCTCCTGAGAGACACAGCCAGAATACAGCAAATACAGAGGCGAATGCCAGCAGCAAACCACTGAACTGAGAATAGGTCCCCCGTTGAAGGAATCAGAGAAAGAACTGGAAGAGCTTGAAGGGGCTCGAGACCCCAAAAGTACAACAATGTCAAGCAACCAGAGCTTTAAGGGACTAGGCCAGTACCTAAAGACTATACATGGACTGACCCTGGACTCTGACCCCATAGGTAGCAATGAATAGTCTAGTAAGAGTACCAGTGGAAGGGGAAGCCCTGGGTCCTGCTAAGACTGAACCCCCAGTGAACTAGACTATGGGGGGAGGGCGGCAATGGGGGGAGGGTTGGGAGGGGAACACCCATAAGGAAGGGGAAGGGGGAGGGGAATGTTTGCCCGGAAACCGGGAAAGGGAATAACACTTTAAATGTATATAAGAAATACTCAAGTTAATAAAAAAAAAGAAAAAAAAACAGTATATATTATAGTCTAGATATATAGATCACCTTAGTTCTTTAGTCTTCATGGTCGCCCACAGGTAATGACCCACTTTGTTGCAATGCTCAAATAACATTTCTCTACCCTGGCCATTCATTAACCAAGAAAAATTGTGTATTTGATATAAATCTCAGTCTCTATGTATAATTTTTTAGAATTTTCATTCTAAATCACAAACATAGCTTCACTCTGATATCTAAAGAGATAGGAACTACATATTCAATATAAAACTGTCATAATAATGGTAGCTGACTTGCTACTATTGGCACTTGTCCTATTTTCCTGATTAGTAGCATTTCTTCAATTTTGAATAATCAAATACGCATCTTATGTAACTAACTGTTTGAAAACTATTTAGGGATAATAGACATGTTTTAGGATCTTTCTTATATAAGTACAAGGGAAATGGTTAGGTTTTAAATATGCATGAAACTGACCCACAGCCTCTAAGTAGACATCACAGCAAGCCAAGCGGTACTCTCTGTCAACATTGGTCCAGAACAATCGGAAGGTAGTTCATAACTGGCTGCTTCTCAATGTTCTGCCTCTATTTGTAGTACAAAAACAACTAGGAAAAGCCAATCAAATACACTATCTAAAGCAACCATAGAAGAAAACTTTTAAGTTTTATTTTGCCCTTCAAATTCCTCATGACAATTTTCGGCAGAGAATAACTGAAGCCTTTTATAGTCTTCTATGTTCTTCTTTTACCTTTTAAGTCTTTATCATCTCTCTGAATGCTTTTGAGGTACTCATGCATTGTGACATTTTCTGATACCCATTTGTCAGTATATCTTTGTACTCCTTTACTCGTCTTCTTGTATGTCTAGATTTCAGAGGTTAATCTCTCTTTTATGTGTCCCATGACAACTCCATATTGAAACAAGTATACTCGTGTTCTTCCTTCAAATTTACGATGATTAGAGAAATTTCTGTGATTAATTTACCCTTTAGTTATTTCCATTACGTTCATTCAATTTAATGTAGTACTTTATTTATTGATATTATCATAATCCTTTCAAGTTTAGGATTGATTTATTATGCTTGGATATTAACAATACTATGACTAAGATTCTCTTTAGGATTATTATGTATTTTCTTCAGCAGGTTTCTAGTTAGTATAACATTTATGAACTGAACAACATAGATCTCATACTAAATATTTAAATAAATTATTTGAAGGAAATAAGTACCAGGAATTTGCATAATAGCAACAGTAGCAGCAGCAACAGCAATAATAATAACCTTAAACCAAGTGTTTCTGCTGTAGATCTAATCTAGATTTACACACTTGTGTGAAAGGAAACATAGACAGTAAGAAGGTAAGATTTATTTCTACTTAACACTTTTCTTAAAGTCAAGTTAAATGGATGTGATGATAGATCACCAGAAGATATATGTAAATAACTAAAAATATCTTCTTTCTTCACAAAGCTTCAATTTTCTTCTTTTGAACTAAACTCCTTCCTTTTTGCCAGCAGTGAATATTAGTGAAGTTGCTTCTATATTATGGATTAAGATTAAACCACAAGGCTCACTGAACATCTGCTAAAATCTACAATGAATTTAAAACACTTAGAGATCATGTATGCTGGTTTGATAGAATGGCATGGGAATGTAACTTAAAATTTTTGAAAAATAGAGCATGTTAGTTTTTCCGTTTATTCATTATTTATTTAATTTACCTCCCAATTGTAAACACCCCTTTCCCCCTATTCCCTCCTCATAAAACTCTGCCCCACTTCTCCCTTCTGCTTCTCCTTTGAGATGAGAGAGGAACCCCTCTAGGTATCAATCCACCAGGGCACATCAAGTCACTGCAGGACTAGGCACATCCTCTCCCACTGAGGTCAGACCATGTCAGCAGCCCAGTAATGGGAACAGGATCCACAGACTGGCAATAAAGTCAGATTTAGCCTCAGTTCCAGTTGTTGAAGGACCCACATGTAGGCCAAGTTACACTTCTGATACATATATCCTGGGGTCCTTTTTTCAGTCCATGCATGCTCTTTGGTTGTTGGTTTAGTCTCTGGGGGCCTCCCAGAATCCAGATTAGTTGACATTGTTGGACCTCTTGTGGAGTCAATATCCCTTCCTGGTTCAATATATCATTCCCCCAACTCTCCCAGAAGCCTTAAGCTCCATTAATGTTTGACTGTGGGTCTCTATATCTGTTTCTGCTGGCTGCTGGGTGAAGCCTTTCAGAGGACAGTTATGCTAGACTCCTGTCTGCAATCCTAACAGAGTGTTATTAATAGTGTCAGGGATTGGTTCTTGCCCATGGGATCTGTCTCAAGATGGGACAGTCAATGAATGGCCTTTTCCTCAACCTGTTTCACCTGTGTCCCTGCAGTAATTTTACAGAAGAGAAAGTTTTGGTTGACGGTTTTCCAAGTGAATTTGGTGTCCTATTTCCTCCACTGGGAGTTCTCCCTGGTTACATTGGGTGGCAATTTCATGTTTCCTCACTGCTAGGAGTCTCAAATAGAGTTACTGTCAAAGACTCCCTAGAGCCGCCAACATCTGAAGTTTCTGGCATGTTGTACAGATGATACCCTCTCACCCTGCCTATCATAGATTCCCATTCACTCTTCTTGTCCTCTCTCCCCTGCTCTTTCTACACCTAATTCTGCCAAATAAGGATGATAAAGGGCTAGTGAACATTTCAGATTACAATACTGAAGAAAGCACCAGTATAGATTTTCCTTTCCCTGTTTATCATAAACAACTTCTGGCAGAATTTGAGCGAAAAGACAAATTACATGGGCATCAAATACATACAGAAAAACCAAAGTACTATTATTGCTGGGACTTCAAAGATGAATCTGTTGAGGAAATCAAGGCATTTATTGGGCTTAGAATGTTCATGGGGTACTTGTGTATAAAACCAACCTATCAAATGAGAGAATTGACTCTTCTGCATGTTAGATAAGCATCTGCAGCAAAATGATGGATATTGTTTTCACTTCTATTCTTATCCCATACCTTCTATTGGGAATTGAGTCCATTGATGTAGAAAGATATTAATGGCTAATGATTGTTAATTCCTATTATTTTGATGTTGGTGTTGGTAGTGTGTGTATATGTGTGTGTGAGAGGGGGGTGAGGAAGAGGGAGGTGAAGAGAGAGGGAAAGAAGGAGGAGAAGGTTAAGGGAGACGGAGAGGGAGAGGGGGAGGGAGAGGGAGAGAATATTTCTCTTCTTCTAGTTTTTCAGGTGTGAAATTATATCTTGTGTTTTCTTCAGTGTAGTTGACATTCTTGTGTTGGAGTCTTTCCTTTTTGCATCCTCCATTAGTCTGGATTAGTGGAAAGATATACTTAAATTTGGTTTCTCAGGAAATGTCTTGTTTTCTCCATCTATGGTGAGTGCATATGTGGGTGTATACAGTAGACTGGGTTCACACCTTTTGTTCTAAGAGACTGAAAGATATCTGTCCAGATTTCATTTTGATAGGTCTGACTTTATATATTACTTGACATTTTCCCTTGCAGTTTTTAATATTCTTTCTTTGTTCCATACATTAAGTGTGTTGATTATTAAGTGACTATAGGATTTTCTTTTCTGGTCTGTTTAGTGTTCTGTAAGCTTCCTGTATATTTCTTATTCTTTGGAATTTTTCTTCTATGATTTTGGTGAAGATAGTTTCTGGGACTTTGAAATGGTGATATTTTTCTATTCCTATTAAACATTAGTGTTGGTCTTTCCATAGGGTCCCAAAAGTTCTGGATGTTTTATGTTAGAAATTTTTTAGATTTACTATTTATTGTGTTCATTTTATCAGTTTCCTGTATCATATCTGGCATTCTCTCTTGTATTCTGTTACTGAAGCATTCCTCTGCCATTCCTATTGTCTTTCCAAGGATTTCCATTCCCAGGATTTTTTTTTAGTTTGTGTTTTCTTTATTGCTTCTAATTTCATTTTTAGATATTGAAAAGTTTCATTCACTTCCTCTATGTGTTTAGTTGTGATTTCCAGTGTTTCTTTATATTTATTGGTTTCCTCTTTAAAGACCTTATTCTGTTTGACTGTATTTTCCTGTATTTGTTAAGGGTTTTTATTCATTTCCCCTTTAAAAGGCCTCTATCATCTTTATAAAATTAGATTTAAGCACCAACGGAGCAGAACAATCCTCAAGATGTTACTAAGCTTGCTGGGAACACAGCAAGAAAGGGATCGGGTCATGGGTATCTTACCTAAATGTGCTGGGTGACAGCAGACCTCCAGGAATGAAGACAGAACTGTGGCCTTGGCAATGGTGTGTAGAAGGGACAGGGCAGAACCTGCAAATGCTGGAATTGTCTAGAGGACCCACAGGGAGGCAGAGAACTCAGGGCATGTGGGTTTTAATTGGCATACACAACACTTCAAAGAAAAATGTCTTTGAAACTGCAGTTAATAAATCATCAACTATTTCTTAGTAGAATCCAAGTTTTCACTTTTAATACCTGCCAGGTGATAACAATGTGCTGTAGGCATTTGGAGTATTAAGGGCATTGAAACATCCCAGTTTTGTGCAGAGGGTAGCATTTATTTATGCCTTATAGAGATCACATATGTTTTCTGGAAGGACAGAAAATTAAATTTACTCTATACTGAACGTGAGGTAATTTGTCTCACTGCCCAAAGGGAATGATTGTAAAAACATCAGGAAATCGATGTTTGGTTTTTAGTGTTAGAATTGAACTCAGTATCTCATGAGTGTTAGTTGATCATTCTACCACTGAATTGTGCCCTGAATCTCTAGGACTGCAATAATTTTAAAGTGCCTATTTATTGCCTGGTCTCCAGTAAGTTCATCATGAATAATTATTTATCATTGTGATATAGCTCCTGCACCAAATCCTGACAATAATGCTGAACATTATCTTTATATTTTAGATTTTTTGATTTTTTTCATTCAAAAATGGAATTGATTCCTAATCTCCATTTTCTTATTGGTAAAAGTAATCTTGCATGATTAGGTAAATTTTCCAAGGCCTACACATTAAAAATTTCAGAAAGAAGGCTTCAAGTTAGATAATCACTTATTTAAAAGTAGATGATCACAAAGTGAAACCAAAACTCTTGGACCAATCTATCAAGATCAAAAAGTCAACCTTTATTTCCTTGTGTCAAAGATTGTACCCAGTGTTAAGGTTTACTAAAAAAAATATTAAGGGAAATGAACCATAAATTCCTCAGGGCAGAGATGTCAAATCACTGCTGCCATATGTCTTCTCACATTGCATAAGTCTCTGTGGTCCAAAAGACATGACATTTCTTAATAAAATTGTAAAAAAATTCACAGAAGTTTTGGTTTCCAGGTAAAAAGCAACTATATGCAGGACTACTTCATTGATAAATAGTTTCTTTTGGTAAGTAAGGAGAATCTGATTTCATAGAGGAAATGAACTAAACCCTAATATAAAGGATGTATTTATCCAACAATCCTATATTAAACACAAACACTAATTCCTATCCCCCACAGTAAACTGTGAAAACGATAAACAGCTGTTCTAATATCATTCAAGAAAAGTTATAAAACCTGTTACTCAGAAAATAATCTGCCAATAAATAATTACATTAAGATGAAGAAATGTCACAGCAATGCTAAGGTCTGCTTATTTATTTGGAGGACTCACACTGACAAAAGCAGGAATTAAGCAGGTGAACAATAGTACCAAGAAGAAAAATGCCAGGAAGTGAGGCAGGGTATGAAGTCCAGAATAGGAGAAAAATGGGAATGGACCTTACAAAATGTACAAAGTGCACAGCTGAATATTCATGGCCAAAGCAGAAGCCAAGACAAACTCAGGAGAAGAGTAAAGTTTTGTGAAGTAACAACAAGGCCCCATCACACACAATTGCTGAACGTACTGGACAGCTCTTTGGCTCAGCCCCAGGCTTCTAATTGATTTCTGATGACTCTAGTAGCTAATCAGAGTGTATCTCTCCTGCTTTCTGCAGGTGAGAGGAGATAATTGCTGTCATCTGTCATGGATGTGCAAGGCCTACATAGGGGAAAGCAGACGGTCCTCACCAACAAGTGGGACTATCTGAACTGAAAGAGGGACACATTGAGCAGTTCCCAGGCTTAATAAAAATTGTGTAATTATCAAAGAAAAACACTTTTAATAACTTCATTTTAATCAACTCTTTTATTTATACATTTTAAGTTAAAGAAGATTTTTGGCTCAGTAAATTTAGCTTCATTACCAATAGCTCATTTTAACTAAAGTACTTTTAGGAATGCTCATTTGAAAGGGTAGAAGTGTGTACTAATTAAGAATAAAATTCTACAGTTAAGAAATTGAAAAGCTGTGAGGCGATTATTCTCTAACATGGTAGGTCGTATTTTGGCAGTATCAGCCTATTCTAAATCACATAAAGTTATATTAATCACAGTATACCGTATACATGTATGAAACTGTCAAAGAACCAATTTGATGAACATTATTTTAAAATGTTCTCTCTTTATTTCAGACATGCTAAGATATGGAGGAATTAGGTGAGCTTGGCTTTAGAAGTTGCATCTAGAAATGGTTCAGAAACCAATACTGGAATTAATGACATCATACAGACTGAAGAAACTTGAAACATAGTAGATCACGGAACTGCACCATTACTGTTTCAATTCATTAGAACCTACTTGAAGAGCTGATGACAAAACCTTCTTTCTCATACATTTCAGTAACAAATTTGGACATAAACGGTACAGAATTTTGTTCTCATCACATTTATCTTCTCACAATGTGTGATGGATATAAAATACAGTTAAGTTATTAATGAATTAGGATACTGCCCTGCTTTCCAGATCATTCTGCCTTTTGTGATTACTTCTGCCTAACTGTATTATTTTCTGAGATGTCATCGGCCAGCTGTCTAAAATACTCCTGGACTAGATAGAAAACCATAATTGACTGTATCACAATATCCACCTTCTAATAGTTTTTCAATCTTTTGACATTTTGTATCTATTCTTTTTTAATTGATTTATTTTTATTGGCTATTTTCTTTATTTAAATTTCAAATGTTATCCCCCTTCTTTGTTCCACTCCCATAACCCCCAATTCCATTCTCCATCCCCTGCTTCCATGAATGTTGCCCCCAAGCAACCAACAGCTTCTTCCTGCCTCCTTGTCCTGACATTTCACTACACTGGGACATCAAGCCTTCACAGGACCAAGGGCCTCTCCTCCCATTGATACCTGACAAGACCATCCTCTGCTACATATGTGGCTGAGGCCATGAGTTGCTCCATGTGTACTCTATGGTTAGTGGTTTCATCCCTGGGGACTCTGGGAGGGTCTGATTGGTTGGTATTGTTGTTCTTGCTATGGGTTTGCAGCACCCGTCAGCTACTTCAGTCCTTTCTCTAACTCCTCCATTGGGGACCCCATTCTCAGCCCAATGTTTGGCTGAGAGCATCCTGCTCAGTATTCATCAGGAGTTGGCAGACCATCTCAGGAGACAGCCACATCAGGTTCCTGTTAGCTTGCACCTCTTGGTCTTTCCAATAGTGACTGGGTTTGGTGACTGTGGAAGTGGGATGTATCTCCCTGTATAGCAGTCTCTGGATGGCCTTTCCTTCAGACTCTGCTCAACACTGTCTCCACATTTCCTCCTGTGACTTTTATTTCCCTTTCTAAGAAGTACTGATGCATCCACACCTTGGTCTTTCTTCTCAAGCTTCTGTAGTCTGTAAATTTATATTTTGGCTCTTCTGATATTTGGGCTAATATTCACCTATCAGCCAGTGCATATCATGTGGGTTCTTTTGGGATTAGGTTACCTCACTCAGGTTGATACTTTCTAATTCCATCCATTTGCATAAAAAATCATGAAGTCATTGTTTTCAATAGCCGAAGAGTACTCCTTTGTGTAGATGTACCACATTTTCTATATCCATTCCTATATTGAGGTACATCTGGGTTCTTTCCAGCTTTTGGCTCTTATAAATAAGGCTATGAACATAATGGAGCTTGTGCGTTTGTTATATGTTGGAGCATATTTTGGGTATATGCCCAGGAATGGTATAGCTGGGTCATCAGGTAGTCCTATGTCCACATTTTTGAGGAAACACCAGACTGACTTCCATAGTGGTTGTACCAGCTTTCAATCCCACCAGCAATGGAAGAGTGTTCTTATTTCTCCACATACTTGCCACCATCTGCTGTCACCAGAGTTTTTGATCTTACCCATTCTGAATGGTGTGAGTTGGAATATCAGGGATGTTTTGATTTGCATTTCCCTCATGATAAAGTATGTTGAACATTTCTTAGGTGCTTCATGACCATTTGATATATCTCAAATGAGAATTCTTTGTTTAACTCTGTACCCCATTTTTAATAGGGTTATTTGATTCTCTGGAATCTAACTTCTTGAGTTCTGTGTATATTTTTAATATTAGCTATCTATCCGATGTATGGTTGGTAAAGATGTTTTTCTCAATCTGTTGTTTGCTGTTTTTTCCTAATGACACTGTCCTTTGCATTACAGAAGCTTTGCAATTTTATGAGGCCCCATTTGTTGATTCTTGATCATAAAGCATAAGCCTTTGATGTTGTGTTCTGGAATTTTTTTTCCATGAGCCCACATGTTCAGTGTACTTCCCTACTTTTTCTTCTATTAGTTTGAGTGTATTCAGTTTTATGTGGAGGTCCTTGATCCACTTGGACTTGAGGTGATAAGAATGGATCAATTTGCATTCTTCTACATGGGAACCACCAGTTGAACCAGTACCATTTCTTGAAAATCCTGTCTTTTTTCCACTGGATGGTTTTAGCTCCTTTGTCAAAGATCATATGTGTGTAGGTTCATTTCTGGATCTTCCATTCTGTTCCACTGATCTACCTGCCTGTCTCGGTATCAATACTGAATATTTTTATCACTATTGCTCTGTAATACAGCTTGAGGTCAGGCATAGTGATTCCCTAAGAAGTTATTTTATTGTTGAGAATAGTACTTGCTATCCTGGATTATTTTTGTTATTCCAGATGTATCTGAAAATTGTTCTTCCTAACTCTATGAAGAATTGAGTTGGAATTTTGATGAGAATTGCATTGAATTTATAGATTGCTTTTAGCAACATGGCCATTTTTACTACATTAATCTTAGCAATCCATGAGCATATGAGGTCTTATACCCATGAGTGTTTGTCTGAATACTTATATCTGTGCACATGTATATTCGGTGACTTTTGAAATCAGTCTACAAGAGTGGATCCGGTGAGACATGAATTACAGATATTTGTGAACTGCAAAGGGCTCTGGGAAGTGAATGTGAATCTTTTGGAAGAGCAGCCTGTCCTTTTAAACCCTGAGCCATATCTCTATCTCCCTTCATTGTTTTCAAAGCTATGCTGTTACTTTTTTCCTCAATGACAGCTTTATTCAAAGGAACTTCATCTTAACTCACTGCATTTCTAGAATGAGCACACAAAGTTTTATATTCAAATGTCACTTATAATCTATGAAGTGAAAAGTATCTGAGATCATAGTCTGATAACCCAGGAGTTTTTCAAAGGCTATTATATTTCATTGCTACTGGGTTTCATTTTAATGTCCATACATATCACCATGTGCTTCTTCTGCCAATTTGAGTTCACATATATCCAGAGACCTTATCTTGTACAATGTTCTCTCTCTCTTCTCCTAAATAATAGGCATTTAAAAAGGAAGTCTGTGGTAAACCAGTATCAAAAGTGAAATGATTTCTGAGATTAGGAATACACAAGAAGTTGACTATTGCAAGGATTTTCTCGGGTTTTCTGTACTGTCATCCATTTCAGACTCATACAGAAAGGGCTGTGTCAGCAGGTTCACAAAGAAGCAAATTTCTTTCAAAAGAAATGGTAATACCTACAGCAATTCTACCTAGTGAATAGTTATGCATTATAATCAATGATGAAAAAAAGACATTTCTTCCTGAAAACATATTACACACACACACACACACACACACACACACACACACACACACACAATCTGCTTCATATATATAAAATAAAATATTTTTCTACTTTAGAGATTGCATAAGGAAAATGAATTTGGAAGTAAATGGTGATAATTGAATTGTTAGGTTCACATGGGATTTATAGTTAAGTTTAAATCCAGGGTTTTCCCCCTTTTTTGTACTTTCCATGAATCTTAGAGTGCAATCCCAAAACAAATGTGTTATAAAGTATAATGTAATGGAAACATTTGGTGATGACTGCCATACTCCCTGTCCAGATCCTCTGATCAGTGATGAGGTTGTTGAAATTCAAACTAAGTGAATTACCAAGCTCCTTCAAGCACAACAGGGAAAACTGAACTCCTGTCTTTTAATTGTCAACTATTCCTGAATGAGTTATTTATACCTGGTCTAAATACTTCTGGAAATACTACACAGAACAATCAAGACATTGTGACAACTAGAAAGGCTTATTCTAATATTATGAATTCTGTTCAGTGATAACACATAGCCCAATATAGAGTTCATACATGTATATTGAATGCCACTTAAAGTGCAAAACTTTGTAGTAATGCAACTAAGTAACAGTCTTTTTGTTTGGTTTTGGTTTGGTTTGGGTTTTTTTTTTTGTTTGTTTGTTTTTATTTTTTTCGTCTTTATTAACTTGAGTATTTCTTATTTACATTTCGATTGTTATTCCCCTTCCCAGTTTCTGGGCCAACATCCCCCTAACTCCTCCCCCTCCCCTTCTTTATGGGTGTTCTCCTCACCATCCTCCCCCCCCATTACTGCCCTCCTCCCAAGAATCACGTTAACTGGTGGTTCAGTCTTGGCAGGACCAAGGGCTTCCCCTTCCACTGGTGCTCTTACTAGGCTATTCATTGCTACCTATGAGGTTGGAGCCCAGGGTCAGTCCATGTATAGTCTTTAGGTAGTGGCTTAGTCCCTGGAAGCTCTGGTTGCTTGGCATTGTTGTACATATGGGGTCTCAAGCCCCTTCAGCTCTTTCAGTCCTTTCTAAGATTCCTTCAACAGGGGTCCTGTTCTCAGTTCAGTGGTTTAATGACAGCATTCACCTATATATTTGCTGTATTCTGGCTGTGTCTCTCAGGAGAGATCTACATCCGGTTCCTGTTGGCCTGCACTTCTTTGCTTCATCCATCTTATCTAGTTTGGTGGCTGTACATGTATGGGCCACGTGTGGGATCCTGCCCCACAGTCTTTTAAGACAGTTGTTTTCAGTTAATTACAGTCCCCTTATTGCTTTACTATGTATCACCAGGTATATTTTGGCTAATAAAAATTAGCAATATACCCATTTTTTTGCATTCATTCAGGAGTGTAGGAAACGTTGTCTAAGATACTGTGGCTGTCCAGTTTTCAATTTTTCTGTAAATTTAATGTCTATGAATATAGCAGGAGACATAGCAGTCTAGATGAATCATGTATGCAAAGGAAAGCTTGATAGTTCATTGGTTGATGTTTAAGTCATTTTATAAATTGACTGTGATTGGTTCATGTAGAGTGAAGCCAATTCGTGGTTCCTTGTACTTTTTCAGACATATATATTGTAAATTGTTAAAATTTCTCTAGGGGTCACATTTCCCAACTTAAGCTCATGAATTGTTTTTTTTTACAAAGAGAGCTATGTAGAAAAGGATGAGATAGTAGAAGAGAAAAGTGATGACTTAAAAAAATGTGTACTTTCTAACAAATTTTCATTCATGTCATCATTTTCAGGTACAAAGGTTATAATAATTACAGAACGTTGGGAATAAAGTTGTCAATAACATGATCATGACTTTATATTATTTAGCTCAATTAATTTAAAGGTTATATTCAATGAAGTAGGGAGAAATGATATTGTCAAGATTAACACAATAGGTAATCTCAACAGAAAGTATGTAATTATAAAATACCAAAAGATTCAATTCAACATTTAGAACTGAATAATGTAAAACTAAAATATTCACTAAATGAGCTTTACATAACTGTGAAAAGTATAACCTACTGTACTTCATGACTGTGAAAAACTAAAAAGCAAATTACAAGAAATAATTGAAGAAAATGAGAAACTTTGTCCATTATCTAAGCATATTTGTCATAGACGTACCAGCAAAAGGAATAGGAAAAGGGATAAAATTTTTCATGAATTTATTTTGACTATGTCTACTTACCAATTCTCCTACTGAAAAGGGCCAATGATGTTTACTTCACCTAAAGTCACTCAAGGAGAGCACTCTCTAGAAACATCAGGTAAAAGCTGGTGGGAAAAAAAAACAATTAAATGGGTCAATTTGTAGTGTCTTAATAAAGGACAAGAATAACAATCTCTAGGAATTGGCTTCATTTCTAGAACCATCTATTAAGCATTGAATAGCTTATTAGAGGAAGAATTTTTCAAACATTTGAAGGATAAAAATATATACCTACACAAAACTCAATTAATTACAATGAAGAAAATTCAGAAATACATTGGAAGAAATTATAACTAAGGTATGAATGAGTTGAAAATAAAGTCAATGCAAACAATATGATTGTATCAATCCTTGAAATGAAAGGATTGTTTGGAGAATATGTTTATTATGTGAATAAAACTTGAGGCAGAATGCTAATTAAAATAAACAAAATATAAATGGTCATCTATTACATTGGCTTGTATACATGGAGTATTCATAATTTGCAAAGCAGTAAAAAAATATAAAAGTTATCAAGACATAAAACAACAAAAGTAAGTATGGTTAAGAAGGTGTTTCATGTTTTAATCATTGATAACTTCACATTGAGTGTATTAAAAATACATATAATTTTATTAAAAATAATTATGATTGTTCTCTTCTATACCTTTCAAGAATACATTTAATACAAAAATATAAAATAATATTAGGATTTATATATTGGATATTCCTTAGAAGAAGCATAGACAAATGCATTTACTTCATGACATTAATTAAGCAAAGAAAAAAAAATCAAGTTCACTTTGGAAAGCAATGTGAATATTATAGCCACTAAACAAAATGTGTCTCTTGCTGAATTATTTAGAGAAAGTTAAACCACTAAGAATTCTAACCACAACTAATTGATTCCCTTTGAAGTAATTTCAGGTTAGGGATGTCTTGAAGACCTCAGGGAGACCTGCAACTAACCAAGGTGTAGAGAATAATAGAATAAGAGGCTTCGGAATGTTTATATATGTGTGTGTGTGTGTGTGTGTGTGTGTGTGTGTGTGCGTGTGCGTGTGCGTGTGCGTGTGTGTGTGTGTGCGCGCGCGCGCGCGCGCGCGCGTACCAAACTATTTCCCAATGACTCAGGGGTCATGATTTGGAAAAATTGTAAGAGTGATGGGTGGTGAATGAATACAACGAAACTATTTTCTGGACACAAAAGTTCAGCTGAACATATAAATTCACAACAACTTAGACAGTGTGTACAAGACTTGTCTCAAGTCAAGCCAAATTCCTGTATAGAGGAGAGGTAGACTTGGAGTTGCATTCCTGGCTAGTTGACAGATTCTGAGAGGGAAAAACAGATGATTTTGTGTGTGTGTGTGTGTGTGTGTGTGTGTGTGTGTGTGTGTGTGTGTAAGTTGGTGCTCCTTGTTTAGTGTGCTTCATGGTCTCGGTCTCTTCTTTTGAATTGAAATGCTCTCTACTAATTACAATACTTTCTAGAGAAGGGAAGGAGAGCTTGAGTGTCCCAGGAAGCAAACAAATGTCAGGTGCCCAGGAGATAGGAACTTGGAAGAGGAAAGAGGAACCCCACCTAAGAGTTAAAGGAGAAAACAACTGCCAAGCATAGAGAGTCTGACTAGAGAAACTGCATGAACTCTACAGTTCAGGAAGGTAGTCTGAAGGCTACAGAAAAAGAAAACTGGACACCAAACTTACCATAAAACTGTGGATCTACAAACTGCCCTGCCTGTAAGGTGTGATGAGGCAATGGTGGCAGAGAACTTGTTAGGATAGCCAATCAATATCTGATTGAACTTGGGATCCAGTGACCTGGATGGTAAGGAACTAGAAAATGTATAGGCCAGAGACCCACATAGAACTAAATATGACCAGGAAAATAATCAATGATATGGTATTTAAAGCTGTTCTGCTATAGTCATAGATTGGTTCCTTGTCTATTTATCATCATCAAGGCTTTCTCTGCCAACAGGTGGCGAGCAAGTGCAGAGACCCACAGCAGACATGCATAGAGTCTAAATTAGAGTTTCTCTACTTGTTACTGTGGAATCACAAAAAAAGATTGTAGCAGTTAGAAGGGATGAACTATACCAGGAAGACAGGGATCAGGGAATCAAATAAGCAAGACTCACATGAGCTAACAGAGACAGAAGTAGGAAATATGTGGCCTGAATGGGTCTGGTGCATGCTATCTTCTTATATGCCTGTTAGCTTGGTAATTTTGCATGACTTGGAATTGTGGGAGCAGGTGTTTCTCTGATGCTTTTGTCTCAGTTTGAGACATTTTTACTTGTATTAAGTTGCCTTGTCCAGTTTTGATAAGAGGGCTTTCACCTTGTATTATTTTATTATTTTTTGTTTTTGTTTTTGTTTTTTTTTTTTTTTTTTTGTTTTTTGTTTTTTTTTTTGGTTGTTCTCTTGGAGGCTTGCTCTTTTCTGAAGAGAAACTGAGTGGCAGTCGATCTGGGGTTAGAGGGTTACAACTTGGAGGGGTGGAGAGAGGGGAAATTGTGGTCTCTTTTCAGGATGTATATGAAAGAAGAATATATTTTAAATTTAAAAAAGAAAAAGAAAGGAAAGAAGACATCATAGACCTGCCTATAAGTTCATGGATAACGCCATGTTTGTACCCTTCAACATAGTCATTCATGATGTATGGCTTTCTGGTGACTGAGTCAAGTTTGAGCTATCCTTTGTCCTTATAAACAACCTGTTACTCATCAACAACACTTCTGCTCCTAACACACATACGCACACGTACACACACACACACACATACACACACACGTACACACACACATACACCACACACACAAACACACACACACTCAAAATGAAAAACAAAAGTCATTTGTTTATCAAATTAGATGATGAATTAATCATTGTTATAGTCTGATGACAAGTCATTTTCATTTCCTGGGGAGATTAGTGGAGTGTGTGTGTGTGTGTGTGTGTGTGTGTGTGTGTGTGTGTGTGTGTCTGAGTGTGTTAAACCTCCTCAATAAAAATCTGTCACGCAGCAGTTTGAATAGGAGACTACCCTCCAGTGAATGCCACCCAATCAAGAGTATATAGTAGTACAAATATTAATAGACATTTTTCTAATTAGGACACAAAATTGGGTACATCAGTAAAGGTGAATGTGTCTAAGAGGTGTTGGGAAAGGATGACTATCATGAAATTCTCAATCAGGTAATACAGAATTAGAAAAACAAATAGAATGGGGGATTTATTAATGAATGAGAATAAATTTAACTAAAGAAAGGATTGCAAATGTCTCAACAGTAAGAGCCAGGACTGCTGGGAAGCTTGAAAGTCGGGAGATAACTCAGTATGTTAAATGGTGTCCAGGCTATTACAAAGACCTGAGTTAGATTCCACCTATATATATAGAGAGAGAACTAGGCATGGCAGCACGCACATCAATACAAGTGCTCAGGAAGTAGAGAAAGTCAGATCTTCGGTCTTGCTAACCTGAAAACTCCTAAACCAATGAGAATAGTCAGGTCTGAAAAAAACAAAACAAACCAAACCAATAAACAAAAAACAAGGTGGAACGAGACTCAAAGTTTATTCTTCGAACTCCATATATCCATATATATGTATATACGTGTGTGTGTATGTGTGTGTGTGTGTGCATGTGTGTGTGTGTGCGCGTGTGTGTGTGTAAGTATACTCACATACTAAAAATCAAACAGGACTAGGATAAGGAAATAGAATATATACAGAGGTCTGGCAGTTTTTCGACAATATGCACCATCCTAGTCATCAGTAGAATAAGTTTTAGAATCAAAAGAAAATAACACTAACAAAAACATTTAAAATCAAGAAAAATATGCTGAGACAAATGAAAAGAAGATGAAGCTTTGTGCACCACTGGAGCAGCTCTTTATGCTCCCAGTCCGTAGCTGTCTAAAGATCTTTGACTGGAAACGGGACCCAGAAATTTTTCCGTTTTCACATGAATAAGTTGACTGATGCTGCCACCACTCTGGTCTTCTATAATAATCCATGTTTATCAGAAACTGTCTCACAACAAACTTCCTTTGTGAAGGCTGTCACCATCTTTACACCTTATCTTCCTTGATGCCCCCTGAAGCATAAATGCAGAAACTGTAGTGTAGATCTGTCTGTTGGGACTGTGCTCATCGATTACTTATATCAATCTTTGCGTTGTGTGTATTGTTTTCTGCAATGGGCTACATTTGCTAGAAAGAGAAGTTTCTTTGAGTAGTGGTGAGAGTTGTAATTATCTATAAGTATGTAGAATTTAGTGTGGAGTGAAGATTAGGATGATATATCTAAATAGTGATAGTAGACTCACTTCTAAGTTCCATGAACTCACCAGGCACTGACTTTGGTTAAATTTCTATTACCCAGGGAAGTTTCCTTCCTGTTGAGGGAACTTCAGTTAGAATGCTGTTGGTTGCCACTGATATGTGACTGCTACTTTTGGGTCCTTTATACTTGTCATGCTGGTCATTGTTGTGGTTCATAGGTGTTGTAGCTGGGTAGGACTATTGCTTGATTCATTCCCTTTGTGCGTATCATAATATTTTCTGAAAAAATAAAAGCTAGGCTGCAGTACAGAAGCCTTCAGGTCTTATCCAACCCATAGAACTCAATCAGTACTCACCAGAGTAGCCCCCAGAGCCAACCAAAGGCTACATTGAAAATCTATGTTTTCTTTAGGGTCATATGTACTGTCATGACCAATAATTCAAAGGATGTTTTTTCATCTCAAGTACTAGGTCTTTTTGTTAGTTCATGGTACTTGTGGTAGTATTATCATGTGATTTAAATATGCACATATCAACTTATAGGCATATATAGTATAAATAATTTTAGGTAAGTATAAAATAATAAGAGTCAATAAAATTTTATCAAACTACATTTCTGTTATTTGTCCCTTGTATTTCCCTTGCTTTTACTGACCACTAGTCTCAGGACCCAAATGGTTCCTCTTCTCAGTTTTTCTATTTCCCACTGAATATCATCTGTATACTATTTTCTATCTCACAAGTTCCCATTCATGGTCTTTTAATATATTCCTGGTTTCTGTGTGTAGTAAGTATATTCATATATGAGGGATTAGAACAGTGACATGCAGATGAGAAAGAAATGCAGCGTTTGTCTTTCTTTTATCTGAAATTTCTTTATTTCTTTTGTCCTTCATTAGATGAATGGATAATAAAAATGTACTGCACATTTGTACTGGAATATTAAGTTCTAAAATAATGCCATGCATTTTCTTAGTCAATAGAAATGGAAGAAGAATTTCAGAACCACAGACATTATGTTCTCTGGATGACACTTACATAGTGATGATGCTTTAGAAAAGTAGAAATATTCATCAAGAAAAATGATTTTAACTACTTATTATCTCCAGTAGCGTAACCATAAGACCAAAAGTAAGATGCTTTTACACAGTTTTCCCAGGAAGATCTCACTAAGCAATAACAAAATTGTTTCTACTTCATGATCAAATATGTGCTTTAATATTCTCTGAGAGGAGGCATCTGTCACAATCGTAAATTAGAAGTAACAAATTAAAAAAATTAAACTGGTTATTATTTGGTATGGGAGTCTAATCCTCTGCTCAAAACTTGCTTTTAGACTCTATAAATTATACTCAAAAAATTTAGACTATTATAAGCAAAGTCATAAAAAACAAATGAATTAAGGTATGATGATAACTTCTTATATTACTATTGTTTAACATTTTAATGAAAATAAGTATAGCACAAGAAAATCAATAAAATTTTGTGCATATTAACATTTTACTAACTTGAAGAAAATGGGAACTCTTCTAACGCATTAGTTAAGGTCAATCATTTCTTGGAGACTACACTAAAACACGGAAAACAAGAGAAAATGATTGGTAGCATTGCATCAATTAAAAGTCTTTGTAAAACTGGAAAAATCGGAGAGAAGAGACAATCTAAGTTGATGGAGATATATTTACAAATCTTACAGCTGACAAGGTGTTAATATCCAAAGTATATGTAAACTAATCTCATAGCAGAAAGTAAATATTCTTACTTTAAAAATAAGCAGAGGATTTAAATAAATGTTGCTCCAAAGAAGGTATGTAGATGGCAAACACGTATACGAATGCTAATTCACATCAGTAATCATAATGGGAAGACAAATTAAAGCCACCTGTTCAACTTCATAATCATCAGGGCAAATATTATCAAAGGATAAAACATAACAGGATAAGAGAACATATGGGAAAACGAAGAACCATTTAAGAAGGGGGGAATTAGTTGGGGTTATACAGATTCACAATGAAGTTAAATGTAAAACTAATATGAGATATAGCGATATTATGTCTTAGTATGCAGTTGATTTAAATATTTCAGTGGCTAATGAGATATGCAAAAGAAATGTAAACACACTGTAAACAGTAAAACTAAACCACTCCAAAGGACATCTCAGTACTTGCAAGAACATGCATGACCTTGGAGGTCACAATAATGAGTGAAATAAGCAAGGCAAAGAAAAATAAACACTGGCTGATAGATATCACTTACATGTGGAATAAAAAGCATTAAATATAAAAGTTGAAAGTTAATTGATTACAAGAGGCTCAAAAATGAATGGACAAGATGAAGAAAGGGCGGCAGCTGGATTTTATGTAGGAACAATGTGTGCTAGTAAACACATTGAATAGTAAATTATTCTGTATTTTCAATTATTAACTGAATGGACATTTAGCAATTTTATCATGTGAAGAAGTATACAAAGCAATTGGGTGCATGGATCTGTTTGATTTAATCATTCACAAAGCACACACATATCAACATAATACTTCGAACCTCACATGTATCTGAGAGAGATTGATGCTTTTATTGCAAGCAAAAATTTGAAGAAAGCTGGCTATTTAGTTTTTGTAATATAAAGATAATTAATGCCACCCATATTGTTCCATTAGATTTAACTGTTCCTAGTATTCCGACAAAACAAATTTTTAGGGTACCAAATAATAACCAGTCTTTTTTATTACACTTTTGTTGGTGCATACACTGAGGTTAGAGAGCAAAGTTTAATGATAGCCTTTTTCTTCTTCTGCTCGTGCGGATCCCAAGGATCTGACTCAGGGTGTCAGACTTGGCAGCAAGCACCTTTGTCCACTGGGCCAGCTTTATCCATAGGTCCAAACTCACTATATTTTGATAGTACATTTGAAAGAACTGTAGACCAAGAAGTATTTCTTATTTCTGTCACTGTTGTCCTCAAAATGTATCATGAAACACTTCATCATATCAAGACATACCTATTTATTGTGGGTTTTCTTTTCTTCTGTGGTGACAGAATGGAACCTGTGCATGATTCAGAAATATAAATCTGAAAAATTTGGAAATTTGTCAGCAGAGGCATTGGGTGCTTTTCGGCATGTCTCACATCTTGAAGGATCTGACTACAAAACATAAATTCATTTATTTATTTTATAAATTGAAAAACACAGTGGCTTATGTACAGACAAGCTAGAATAGATGTGACTTGTCTCGGCATGGAAATGACACCTCAGTCTCCCATGATTAATGCCGTTTTCCTTTTGGTGTCATTCCGTACTTCAAAATCGTTGTGCTTTTCCGACTGAGTTCATAACCTCAGTAGACCAAATCTTCCGGCTTTGTCAATTATGGATCAATTCCACATCACTAAATCTGATGCATTTCTCTACTTGCATGGTCTACAACAAAGTCCAACACTCAATCACGTCCTCACCCATTATGGGAGTTAGCAGCGACACAGTGATGACACACAAGGGAACTTCAGGTCCAGCTGAGCTAAGGTTACCTGGGTGACCTCCAGTGTAATCTTGGAGCACACAGAATGGAGCTAGTTTACCCACTGTCATGAACATCTCCGGAAGATATGAGAAACGCAAGGTGTACTTCTTTGTGCAGACTACAGGTTAGGGCAATGAATACACAAGCATTAAGTGGTGATTGGGATAGCTGCTTCCCTCAGAATACATGAGCATGATCATTGGATGAAAGCGTATGTGTGCATGATTCAATTAGCAATCACAAAATTTTCTTTACTAGCATTCAGGATCCATTAAGGCTTACATGGGTAACAAGTATTTTAAAGTATATTCAATAATAAAACAATCGTGAAAAATAATGACCCAACACACTTCAATTGGCATACTGTATGCCCCCACCTGTGAAACACTGTTTTTAATATGGCAGTATTTTGCATAGTTAATATGTAGTTAGTTAATATAGTGAAAACTACAAAATGGTAGCAATGTCTTTATAAGGGTCTAGAGTGATACCATACCCTCTTTATGCCATGTGAGCAAGGGTAAATTAGGCGTCTGTAATGTGGGAATAATTTGTCCCTTGAATTCAGCCATGCTAAAGCTTTGATCCTGCAACTTCAGATTCCAGAACTGTGGAGTATTAGTTCATGTAGTTTTAAGGCATACAAACCTATAGTGCTTTGTTTAATGCCCAGCTCATTAGAGCTTTCTCATGATAAATTAAATCTCATCAGCTATCAAGAAGCTGGGATTACTAGTCTTCTTTCACATAAGATATAATTAAGGGACAGAATATTGATTTGCCTAACATGACACAAGGCACAGAATTTGGGCTGACAAATAGATGACATCAAAGTGTATATTAATTCACATGATTGCTTGTGAAAATATCATTCATTTAAATGATGTAAATTTATCATGAGCAACATACTTTATGAAATTATCCTAGCACTTAGCAATCCTCAGGGAAATACACACACACACACACACACACACACACACACACAGAGAGAGAGAGAGAGAGAGAGAGAGAGAGAGAGAGAGAGAGAGAGAGAGAGAGAGAGAGAGAGAAAGAGAGCACTCTGGATACTTTAGGTTAACAAAAAGCTGGGTTGGTACAAATGAGGGATGACTAATTAAAAGAAAGATAATTGAGCACTAATTTGATGACTTTGAATTTGATGGTGTATTCATACACTCTTACTGTCCTCACAGTAAGTAGCATTTATATTTTCAAAGTTACAAAGTCCATTTGACAATATAAAACATGTTTTTGAAAGAGATTTTGCCTTGTCCAGTAAATGATCCATTATCTTTGTGATCACTTTTCTTTCATATTCATATCATTTTATTTACAAGTTTTTGGAAAATTGCATAGAAACAGATGGTTGATTTTGAAAGTTTCGCCTAATGTAGGAAATGTATCTCTGTCCAGATGGACACCAGGTTTCAGTGCCAATATTGTACCTTTACCATATGGACAAGAGATTTATGGCAGGAAACATTGTGCTCAGTTTTATACCTCAACAAAGAGAATGTTTGATTAATTACTACTCAAAATTAAATTTTATAATCAGAAAAAGAGTGAAGTATAGATCATTTAAATAAAATATCAAAAAACCCATATAACGATATCACTGAATGCACAATTCAAATATCATTCCCAACACATTTCACATTTCAATTTGACAAACACAATTTTCGTGAGAAATATAGAATGATGGCTTACATAGACTTAGTATTGCATTGGGAAATATGGTCCTATAGGTTTCATCAAAATATCCTAGTAATGTTGAAGTAACAAGCAAAACAAAGAGAGAAGTTCCTATCATTCAAAATGAAGTTGTCATGAAATTTTTTATCGTGAACTAATTTATTCAAGTGTTAAACCAAAATTGTCTTATGTGAAAAGCCTCATTAAGTATTGAAATATTCAACAGTTATTTTTCAATGTTTAATTACCTTTGTTTTATTGATTAAAACATGATTTCTGTGTCTATTTTCACAGCTAATACTTTTCTATAGTTTTAGAATCAATTTAACATTGGACTCAAAATAATTAGGGGACTATTTTTATATCTTTGTTTACAAAGCTTTATATAGAAGTGCCATTATTTTTGTTTAATATCTTCAATAGACATATTTGGCTAAATAATCTAAGTTTACTCTTAGGATGCTTTCAACTTATATATGCAACATATTCAATAAAGTAGATTTCAGGCAGTCTACAATTTTACAGAATAACATTAAATATTTACTAAAATGAACCTGTCCATTTCATCAAAGTTGTATTCAGATGAAATAAATACTCTATAAAATATTTATAGTGGTTTCTATCACATTTTACCCAAGTATGCAATTTTGACTGATATCATTTCTCTTACATATTCTGGTTTGCATTGGGTTTTGTATTATTGGCTTAGTATTAGTTTTTTGATAATTCAAAAGGAACACTGATAAAATATTTCAAATTTCAAATACTAATTGTGGCTTTGTATACTAATTTTTGAGGCTCTACTTTTATTTCATATATTTTATGTGCTGTCATACCAGTATAATTATTTATTTTTATGTCATAATTACTTGATCATTATTGAGTCAATTTATTTATACTAAAATTGTTCCAAAATAATTTTGTCTGATATTAATAGACATTTTAATTCTATTTTTTATAGTATTCAATGTCTCATCATTAACTCTGAGTTAATGTTACTGGTTAGGACAAGTTAGAAAGATTACTGAGAATCACACACACACATACACAGAGAGAGAGAGACAGACAGACAGAGAGAGAGAGAGAGAGAGAGAGAGAGGGAGAGAGAGAGAGAGAGAGAGAGAGAGAGAGAGAGAGAGAGAGAGACTGTATTTTTTCCTTTCAGTGGAAATACTTTTTCTCATATAACAATTTTTTTCTCATATTACAATTTTTTTCTCCTACCTCTCCAAGGTCCACCAATCTTCCCTTTTGTCTCTTAATAGAAAGCAAACAGGTTTTTAAGGGATATTAACACAGTAAATAAAATAAGCAGAAATGACTGAAGGACTGGAACAATGAACAGAGGGGGATTGTAACTCCATAGGAAGAACAATGTAGGCTGGCAAGACTACCCAGTGCTCCCAGGAAATAGACCTCCAACCAAGGAGTTTAGAAGGAGTGGACTATGGCTCCAGATATATATGTAGCAAAGGATAACCTTGTTTGACATCAGTGGAATGGGAGACCATTGGGCCCGTGGAGATTTGATTATCCAGCTCAGGGGGATGCTGGAACAGTTGGGCAAGAGAAGGTAGGTGGGTGGGGAAGCACCCTCATAGAAGAAAAGGAGAGGGGGAGAGGGCAGATGTGGGATTGGGGGTTTTGGAGGGGTAACCAGGAGATGAGGTATCATTTGAGGTGTAAATGGATAGAATTATTAATTTAGAAAGGAGGGGAAAATCATCCCATTATGTTGGTTCGAGAAAAAATACAAATAAAAATAATCTAAAAACAAAGAAACTAAAACTAACATATCTGAATAGTACACAAACAAACAGAATGAAAAAATAAGACAAAGGTGAAAAAAAAACAGAAACAGACATAGAGACCCACTTGTTTGGACAGACAGTAGTTTCATAAAACAAGTAAATTTAATGCCAAGGAGCATCAGGGTAAAAGGATACAAACAAATATATTTGCATTTAAATTGAGTATATATAATATTCAACAAAAATTAAGAGTTATTGTTTTAAACATGAATAAAAAAGGGAAGCCCTGGCATGCTCTTATGGGATAAGGAACCATTAAAGATGCTACTGAGTTCATTTACTTTAGCCATCTACTTTTGGCATAAAGCCTTCCAATAAGAGTAATCTGTTTTAGAGTCTCTGGTGAAATGTCTGGTGTAATTCTGATAGGTCTGTCTTTATATGTTACTGATCTTTTTCCCTTACAGCTTTTAATATTCTTTCTTTGTTATACATTTGGTCTTTTGATTATTATGTGACAGAAGAAGTTTCTTTTCTGGTCCAGTCTATTTGGAGTTCTATAGGCCTCTTGTACGTTCATGGGAATCTTTCTTTAAGTTAGGGAAGTTTTCTTCTATAATTTTATTGAAGATATTTAGTGGCCCTTTAAGTTGAGAATCTTCATTCTCTTCTATACCTATTACCTTTAGGTTAGATCTTCTCATTGTGTCGTAGATTTCCTGGATATTTTGGGCTAGGATATTTTTTCATTTTCATTTTCTTTGACTGTCGAGTCATGTTTTCTGTGGTATCTTCTGCTCCCGAGATTCTCTCTTCTATCTCTTGTATTCTGTTGGTGATGCTTGCATCTATGACTCCTGATCTCTTTCTTTGGTTTTCTATTGCCAGGGTTGTCTTCCTTGGTGATTTCTTAATTGTTTCTGTTTTTATTTTAAATCCTAGATGGCTTTGTTCAATTCCTTCACCTGTTTGTGTTTTTCTGTAATTCTTGAAAGGATGTTTGTATTTCCTCTTTAAGGGCTTTTACCCGTTTACCTGTGTTCGCCTGTATTTCTTTAAGGGAGTTATTTAAGTCCTTCCTAAAGTCCTCTATCATCAACATGAGATGTGATTTGAAGTCTGAATCTTGCTTTTCCAGTGCGATGGCTTATCCAGGACGTGCTGTAGTGGGAGAACTGGATTCTGATGACACCAAGCAGCTTTAGTTTCTGCTGTTTCTGTTCTTTAGCTTGTCTTTCCATATCTAGTTATGTCTTGCTCTATCTGTGCTTGCTGTCTCTGACTGAAGCCTGTCCTTCTTGGGATCATGATTGTGTCAGAACTCGCCAGAATCCAGCTGTCTCAAGGATCCTGTGATTCTGAGATCCAGTAATCCTGAGATCCTGGGTGTGGCAAAGCTCCTAAGAGTTAAGCTGCTTCTGGGGTCTGGAAATCCAAGAGTGACCAAGCTCCAGAGATCCTGTTGTGTCAGAACTCCTGGGAGTCATGCTTTGTCTGGGTGTTGAAGGAGTGGGTGGGGACCCAGAGCCCTGGGTTTACTCTGGGCACAGGTGCAAGCTGGAAGGAACCAGTGCCTCTGTCTGTTGGGGTTTGCATTTCCCTGGTTCCTGTGGGGTTCTTGTTATACTAGGTGTTGGGAAAGATGTTGTGACCTCAACAGTGATTTGAGTGTGTCAGAACTGCAGTACTCCTGGGTGTTTGAAACCTCCTGAGAGTCGAGAGTCAAGCCTCCTCTGTGATACTGTGATCCTGTAATCCTCTGACCCTGGACCTTTCAGAGTCCCTGGGAGTCGAGAGCTTCCTCCTCTGGGTATTGTGGGACTGGGTTGGAAGCCAGTGTCCAAGGTCTGCTCAGGGCACAGGGTTAGACCAGAAGGAACCCACGCTACTGACTGAATGGGGATTCCTACATCCCTGGATCCTGAGAGACCCAGTTACTCTGGGTGTTGGGGCAGATGTTGTGGCCTCTCCTGGGATCCTGGGCATTTCAGAGCACTGGGGAGTCGGGTTCCCACTGGGTGTTGTAGGAGTGGGTGTAGAGCCAGCACCCCAGGTTTGCTCCGGTTGCAGGTTCAAACTGGAAGGAACCAGTGCCAATAGCTGTATTGGGGTTTCTTAGTCCCTGGATCCCTCCTGGACATATACCCAAAGATACTCCAGCACATAACAAATACACATGCTCCATTATGTCCATAGAAGCCTTATTTATAACAGTCAGAAACTTGAAAGAACCCAGATGTCCTTCAATGGAGTAATGAATACAGAAAATGTGGTACACTTACATAACGGAGTATTACTCAACTATTAAAATGACTTCTTAAAATTTTTAGGCAAATGGATGGAACTAGAAAATATTATCCTGAGTGAGGTAACCAATCACAAAGAACACATATGGTTTGCACTCACTGATAAGTGGATATTAGCCCAAAATCTCAAAATACCCAAGATATAATTCACAGACCACATGAAGCTCAAGAAGAAGGAAGACCAGCATGTGGATGCTTCAGTCCTTCTTAGAAGGAGGAACAAAATACTCACAGGAGGAAACAAAGAGATAAAACATGTAGCAGAGACTAAAGAAAAGGCCATTCAGAAACTGCTGTACCTGGGGATCTAGTCCATATAGTCACCAAACCCAGACCCTATTTGGATGCCGAGAAGTAAATTCTGACAGGTGTCTGATATAGCTGTCTCCTGAAAGGCTCTGCCAGAGCCTGCAACCCCATAAGAAGAACGACAATATCAACCAGCATATATCCCCCACCACCACCCAGAGCTCCCAGGGACTAAAACACCAAAGAGTACATACAGTTCCAGCTGCATATGTAGCAGAGGATGGTCTTGTCAGGCATCAATGGGAGGAGAGGCCCTTGGTTCTGCCAAGGCTTGATGCCTCAGTGTAGGGGAATGACAGGGCAGGGAAGCAGGAGGGCCTGGGTGGGTGGGTGAGGGAACACCCTCATATAAGCAGAGGGAGGAGGGATGGAATAGGAGTTTCTGGAGGGTAAACCTGGAAAAGGGATAACATTTGAAATGTAAATAAAGAAAATATCCAATAAAAGAAAAGAAAAAATTAAAAATAAAGAGTAATCTGTTTCTCCAGCAAGACTTCCTTGGAACAAACTAAATTGCATGCCCTGGGAATGCTGCCTCAGTCTCTATGACTTCATATATATCTCAATCCTATTGATTTAGATGTTTGTTTGTTTATTTATTTATTTATTTATTTATTTATTTATTTATTTATTTATTTATTATTTTGCTGCCCTCCACCCCTCTGACTTTACAATCCTCTTAACTCTTCTTGCACCAGATACTCCTACTGATAAAAGGAGGAATTTTATAGCGACATCCTATTTAGGACTAAGTTTTCCAGGGACTCTCACTTTCGGCATAATTTCAGATGATATGATCATATAAATATAAGTGACTCTAAAACTCCACCTAGCTATTTCTAATGTGGATAGGCACTTTTAGTCCTGTAGCTGGCTTCCTAATGAACTAAAATCACAGTAGCCTTCCTTTATACAAATGCCAAGCAGTCTAAGAGAGAAATTAGGGAAACACAGCCTTTGCAAAAAATTCAAATTACATAAAATAACTTGAGCTAACTGTAATCAAGTACATGAACAAGTCACTGAAATGAGAAATTGAGGGAGATACTAAAATTTGGGAAGATTGATCAGTAGGATTAACATAGAAACTAATGCCATTCTACCAAAAGCAATCTACAGATACAATGAAATCCTCATCAAATTCCAACCAATACTGCATTTATCATTAAAGGAAAGTTATCAGCTTTATAGGGAAATACACACACACACACACACACACACACACACACACACACAGAGAGAGAGAGAGAGAGAGAGAGAGAGAGAGAGAGAGAGAGAACTTACTAAATCAATCTTGAAAAATAAAAGAACTGCAGGAGATATTACCATTGCTGAAAAGAAATTGAACAACAGAGCTATAGTAATCAAAACAGCATGGTATTGGCAAACATATAAACACACTGATCAATAAAATTGAAATGAAGACTCAGCCTTAAATCCACACACATGTGGACACCTGCTTTTAAATAGGACCAATATATAAAATATAAAAAGAACTGAAACTTTAGATACTAATAAAATTAGCCCAATTAAAATTGCACTACAGAATTCTCAAACGAAGAAACTCAAATGTTTTAGATGTATTTACATAAATGTTTAGCATCCTTAATAATCAGGGAAATGCAAATAAAACTACTTTGGTTTTTCATTGTCCATCTGTCTGAATGGTATGGACCAATAACACACGTGACATTCATGCTGGTGAAGATATAAAGTAATGGGAACACTTGTTCCTTGCTGGTGAGACTGTACATTTTTACAGTAACTCCGGAAATTATTATGGTGGTTTCCGAGAAAGTTGGGAACCTATAGACCTCAATATTCACGTATGCCACTTTTGGACATATACCCCAAGAACAGTCCATCCTACTATAAGGCCATGTGCACAACCATATTCATCACTGCTCTCTTCATGATGACCAGAAACTAAAAGCAACCAAGACGGCCTCAAAACATAAATAGAAAAGGAAATGTGGTACATTTACACAATGGACCATTACTCAGCATTTAGAGTATGAATCATGAACTTGGTAAGTAAATGATGGAAAATGACAAGTCCATCCTGGTGTACACATACCAAATGAGGAATAAAACGTATGGTATATATTGGCTGTTATCAAGTTATCAGTTTCTAATTCAATGACAATTAAGCTGTGATCAGTAGAACGTGTTATATAGAATAAAAAATGTGGGTAAGTGACAAATACATCTTTCTAGAAAAGGGACATAGGTAAGTATAGAGAGACACATGAGTGATCGTACTTTCATGCTGGCATCCTACCTCAGGTCCTCAGGAAGAGTGACACCTGCCCCTAAACACTAAGGTGTCACCGGCATATTATGATTATGGGATTTGGAGGGATAAGTTTAAACATTGCTCACAGATTTTTACAAAAGTGTTGATTATTTTGTTTGCTTTTTTTACAGAGTTTAACCAAACCCCCTCCTTGCGTCTGGATAGTACTTTTTTCAAGGAAAGGGTGAAACCAATAAAAAAGCTTTACATTGTGAAACTTTAAAATTCTAACATCCACAGGAAGATGGCATAAATATCGCTTAGAGATATCTGCAGTGATAAGTGTGGAATACAGGTAAGTCATTGATAATCTACAAAAATCTATCTTCCGAAGTTGATATTTTGAAACATTAATTTTTTAGCCCATACTGAAGTGAAATCCTGTGTGCATTGTCAATAAAACTATTGAAACTCTCTGGAATTCATAGAATACAGTTCTCCCTTTTCATGTTACTGAAAGTGTAGCAATAACTCTTAATAGAAATTAATTCATGAGTTTAGGATGTGCAGTTGCTAAAAGATTAGCTGTCTGTATGGACTGACACAGTCTTTCCCTCAAACCTAACTACTACATCAGTAGTGTGTCTCAAGATATTTTCTTTCTACTATTTTTTTCTCTAAACCTCAAAGTTCTATAAAATGCAGTGTATATTTGACTTAACAAGAAAATAGAACAAATGATTCCAAAGGCAGAATCAGGATCTCTATGGCATGTATAGCTTTCGACGTGTTTAAAACGATGAGTGTTAACATACAATTAGGAAATGGTCAAGATCTGTGACACATGAAGAAAGCTTTAGATAAATCCTCCACTGCTAGGAGAATTGACATCTTGTCAGAATTTAGGCAACTTAAATATATTTACTCGATAAGTAAATGAAACAAATAAGTTTTTCTGTCTTGTGGCTGTTTTGCAATACCACCCAAGGTTAAATATCAGTAGTGTCTTTAAATCATTTTCTCTCTGAGCACACATAAAAGCATGCTTTAGCTACAGGAGTATTCCCAATAAAATGGGTGCTATAATCCACACAACTGTACTCTCATCTCAGTCATTCAGCCCAAGTTTTATAAATAGTGATTTCGTACATTTTTGTATTTTAATCCATTTCATTATTCATTAGTTTAAGCAAAGTATACAAGAAAGTATTTCGCCTCTGCCCTGAGATAAGAACATTTTTTACTCTAGCTAAAATTAGATTTAGAAGTCATTTTGAATACTTTTGTTTCTTAGCTTCCATTGAAATTTTATATATGTTGGTGTACTATATGTTTATATAATGTGTGTACTCATATACTGTGCATACACACCATATATATCATACGTGTGGTATGTGATGCTTGTGTGTGTGTGTGTTGCTAAAATTAACGAAAATCTGGAGTGTTCCCTGGACTTTGCAACATTGCATTCGAAAAGCATTCTTTTAAAAAGCTAAGTAGAACACAATTATAGAGTCTCAGTGTAAATATGTAAATTGAAACGTTCAGGCTCTAGTGCCTTTCATTAACCTACTTATTATTTATTTTGTAGAATAAATTGACCCATAAGTCCAGATGAATGCATATTATCAAACCACTTGCTCTTTGTGCTAAAAATAATTGCGATAAAACACATTTCTTCAGGAGTTGCTACTGTCTTCAGATTTATAAATTGCTATATTTACAGATAGAGGAAAGAAAGGAAATAGAATAGAATACAAACCAAAGATGAATCCCTTGGTCCCCAATTTGGCAGACAAAAGATGTTTGCAGTTGTTTAGGGGATAGTCTCTCCATTCATTACTGCAAAACAAAATTGGTTCTTTAGGAAAAATGAATTGTGCTCCGAGGCTTGACAATCCTATTTAATACAATGAAAAACTGTTTATTAAATCCATCTGGGTCTTCTCAAAGCAACCGAGACAGCAGTGTGAAGTATTAAATAGCTTCTCATAGTACACGGAACAAAGAAAGAAGACACTTACTGGTTATCGTCAAGGTGACACCTGTTTCTTAAAACTATAAGTAAAGCACATTGGCTACCAGCAGACAATATCCACAGATGCATATATGGTAGAGATGCCATTAAGAAGGAGGGTTGACAGTTTCTATGTAGAAATAAGGTAACATTTGAAATGTAAATAAAAATCCAATAAAAACAAAACAGCAACAACAAAAAGACAATAACAACAAAAAAGAAATAAGGTTTAAACCAGCCAATCATTTGGTCCTATCAAATATAAATTTCAGGCATTAATCTAAAATATGGGTAAAATAAATACCAACTCAAAAATCGTGCAGTTCATAAAAAATAAGTGAGTATGATATGTATTCTATATAGCATATAGACTCTGATATTCCTAATTTAGGTTTTTAAAAATATGCTAGAAAAAACAACACTCTCCACTCTAGATTACTCTGTGTTACAAGAATTGAATAAATGCTCAAAAATATGATTTTTTGCTCATTTTGAAAATAAGAAATGTCTACGGAGATTCCAGAAATTGAATCAAAATTTGGTCCTTTCCCCAAAACATGATTATGTTGTGAATTATTGGGTAATATTGAGAGTTATATGACAAAACTTTTAGAATCTCTTGGTTTTGGTTAGAGTGGGGCACAACTAGATCTGCTCTAAATTCCCTTAAGTGTTTGAGTCTATTAGAAAGTACAAGTAATATTTTTTTCAATAACACTTAAATACTGTAAGAATTTCCTTTCTATTATTCTGATACAATAACCAAGAAAATTTAGAGAAGGGAGTGTTTATTTGGGCATATGCTTCCAGGAGGTAACAGGCCATTGTCATTAACACAGAGAAATGTCACTGAGAAGCATGACAACTGAAGCCACTAGCTGAGGGAATCACACTGTGAGTCACAAACAGGAAGCAGAGACAGAAAGCTGCTCTCTGAATGGCCTTTGAATTTTGAAACATCAGATCTGCCCTCAGAGACATCTGTCTTCCAGCAATGCCACATTTCCTTACCAGCATCAAGTTTGAGAGCAAGTATTCAAATGGCCTAAACTACCGGCAGACTCATTCCAACAACTCACTATTGGTCAGGCAATACTAGAAAGATGTGAGAAAATGAATTGTAATAGAATAGCATTTCTGAATAGCAAAGAAACAAGTAACAGAGGGGAAAGAAAACATTGTGAAGGAAAGAATAAAACCTTTCTGGATATTTGGGTGATTAAAGATTATTACATAGAATCAATAAAGAAGTAAAAAGCTAAGAAATTGGATAAAAATATATGAGGCTACTAATAAATGGACAGATGATTTAAACACATAGATTCTGAAAGCCTTAACAGAACAGTTTGATGATTAAATGGGTAAATGAACTTATTGCCAAACTGCCTGATATTGATCCTTGGAATGAACATGGTAAAAGGGAGGAAAGAGAGAAAACACTATAGATAATTGTTCCATTAGCTCCACATGAGAATTATAACATGCATGCACACAGCACCCTACCCCAACACACAGAATAAATATGTCTATTTTGAACATTAATATATAACAGTCGCTGTTTTTAATTTCTCATTTGTCAAAGTAGAATTTGAAACACAAATGCAAAAATAAGTCGAAATGTAAGCTGTGACTCATTTGAAGGACATATGAAACACTTTTATTGTTGTGGTTTTGGGGTTTCAGATCATAAACAAAGGCACTCAATCAATGTCAAGTAAATTTCTCTTTCAGGATGAGGTGCAGGGTTTAGGCTGATTGTTCTCAGGAGATGTCTATTTTCTACACACCACATGATGAAGAAGATGCTTCTTTAAGTTGCCATTGTTGTTTTTTGTTTTTGTTTTGTTTTGTTTTGTTTTGTTTTGCTGACAGGGTTTCTCTGTGTTGTCCTGGCGATCCTGGAACTTGCTTTCTAGAACAAATCATCCCCTCACTCAGGTATCTGTTTGCCTCTACTGTCTGAGTGATGGGGTTTAAAGAGTGCTATCTGGCTAGAAGCATGTGTTTTATTCAGCATGTATTATTGGTGTGTGGTTAGAAGATAGGAAGTCTGTAGCTTTGCAAGTTCATTTTTTTTAGTTTGTTCCATTTATCTCTATGGTTATTTTGTGGATAGAACAATGATACTTTTAAACTTTGAAGTATAATTCTAAAGGAGCTGTTAAGAAACCTTCCATTCTCCATTTTCTCCAAAAGATTGTTTTGGTTGTTAGGATATCTCTATGATCTAACTAGTATTTAGGGACTTTATTACTGTGGAGAATGAATGCCATTCGAATTTTGCTAGAAATTGTGAGTTATAGGACACTTTCCGTAACATTGTCATGGTCTGAAGATGCTGTTGTCACCCTTATTTTAAAGTTGAGTGGGGGCTTGTCATAGCTTTTATTGTATAGAAATATGTTTCTTCTTTTTAGTTTTCTTCAATGCTTTTATTATGAGGTGTTATCAAAGTTCATAACATTATCAGATTGCATATGTTGGATAAACTTTTGCAATTTAGATATGTTTATAAATTTTTAAATCATTTCATTGACTTTTGTTTGTATGTATTTTTTCCTTATTAATAGATCTTTTTATTTTTTTTATTAACTTGAGTATTTCTTATATACATTTCGAGTGTTACTCCCTTTCCTGGTTTCCGGGCAAACATCCCCCTCCCCCCTCCCCTTCCTTATGGGTGTTCCCCTCCCAACCCTCCCCCCATTGCCGCCCTCCCCCAAACAGTCTAGTTCACTGGGGGTTCAGTCTTAGCAGGACCCAGGGCTTCCCCTTCCACTGGTGCTCTTACTAGGATATTCATTGCTACCTATGAGGTCAGAGTCCAGGGTCGGTCCATGTATAGTCTTTAGGTAGTGGCTTAGTCCCTGGAAGCTCTGGTTGCTTGGCATTGTTGTACATATGGGGTCTCGAGCCCCTTCAAGCTCTTCCAGTTCTTCCTCTGATTCCTTCAACGGGGGTCCTATTTTCAGTTCAGTGGTTTGCTGCTGGCATTCGCCTCTGTATTTGCTGTATTCTGGCTGTGTCTCTCAGGAGAGATGTACATCTGGCTCCTGTCAGTCTGCACTTCTTTGTATGTATTTTTATTCATAGTGGTTACGTATCCATTATTGATAGAGATCAGGGGTAAAGAAAAGGGGTGTAGTACTGGTTTTAATAAAAATACTGCAGCCATCATGATGGACAACAATTCACAACTTTATGAAATATATAAAGCACCCTGACCTTATAATTGAGAAACAGTATTCCTACGCCTATTCCTAGAGGAACCCAAGTCAGCATGCAACAGAGGTAACTGCATGTACATATTTGCTGAGGCATTATTCACAAAGCAAAGAACGAAGTTAGCCAAGATCTTCATCAACCAAAGATGCATCATTTGAAAATGGTGCAATTCACAGTGGAGTGTTGAGTCGTTAAAAAGAACAAACATGTCATTTTCAGAAAATGGATTAAAAATGGTACCATCAGGTTAATCAAAGTAAGCCAGGCTCAGAAAGGAAGCATCAGGGGTTTAGTTTGTTTGTCACACTTGGAATCTCAACTAAAAATAAAACGAAATAGTGGTTGGAATGAATGCAGAACAGCACAGCATATGTGAAGCGCAAAAAAAAAAAAAAGCACATAAGAAGACAGGAAAGGAAATGAAAGGCTTAATTTAAAAACATGATATACTTACATGAAATTCTAATAAAGCTCATTATGTGAAATAAATACATACTAAAGTTAATCTATACTTACAGCTTTCAATAATTAAAAATAATAAAAGAATAATAGAATATTATACAACCAAATAAACAAGAGTAAACCTAGGGGGCTAAAATATAATATAATACAATTTGATCTATGAACAATAATCAGCAGCATTAAATGGACTTGGGAAAATCATCAGGGCACAGTGTAGAAGATGCACACAGGACAAGCAGTCTGACCTCAAACTTCTGCCCTAAATCTCAAGAACTTCGGCCTTGAGGAATGGTACGTCTTCATCTTCGTCTGTGCAGTGCATATGCCTCAATGTTGGGCTGTGTGTTGCGTCTAGGAAATCCTGAGACACGCTCATCAAACCCGTGTGCAGCAGAGATATTTTTTTGCTATACAGGAGCTGAGGAGTGTCTGTGGATCAGTCTTACTAGTCGGGAGTTGCTCTGTAAACTGAAGGTGTTTTTAAAATAAAGATAAATTTTCACACTTAAACAATATTGCCTTCATGAATATTTTAGATGGGGGAAAGGAGGATTGAAAAGAAGTACAAGAACATTATGGGATTGTGAGAACACAGAAAATCTCTAGCAAGCAGAGGATAAAATGGTCAGGAGAATGACAGAAAGCTTGAGGAAGGCAGAGAAAGCTCTGGACAATGAGGGGAACATGGGCAGAAGCCAAGCCAAGGTTTTTTTTTTTTTAATTCCCCATGATAGCCATCAGTGTGTTCCTCGTAGACACGCAATGTTCTTTGCCAGCTCTGCGGGCCTGTAGCTTTCAGAGCTTCAAAGAAAATTGTCTCTAAACATTCAATTTAAAAGACACATAAGAAAGCTTGTAGTTCAACTTCAAAGATAAACTGAAAGGGCATTTTCTCACCATTTTTAAAAATACAAAGTCTCCTGCATTGGAGAGCAATAGGTAAATCCACTTAGGTTGCTTTACCCTCTTACTCGAAGGCTTTTGTTCTGCCCGAATTTGAATTTCTGATTCGGTGTCAGGGAAAAATAGTGTGCAGCTGGCGGAAAAAAGCATTATGATTATAAATAAATAAATAAATGAGGGAAACGTGGAATGCTGCCTTAAATTCTTTAGGTGCTCACAAGAAATTGCTGCACAATTTTTTTTATAGAAATGTTTTCATCTTCTTGCAGAAGAAATGGAAAACTGCACTGTCCTTCTAAAATAGCAGCTTCATTGAATTGTTACACAATAGAGCTACTTTCAAAGATAACATTGTGCAGTGTAGGGCTGCTGACAGCCATTAACCTTGTATATCACATACATGGAACTGAAGGCCAATATAGATTAAGGGCATTGGAGAATACAGCGACTGAGCAGCAATTACAGGCAGGCTGTGTTAGCTACTAAGTAAAATAAGAAATGAAAACACTGTCCCTGTCTCTATGGCATTTAAAAGAAAATTGCTTTACCACAGAATGATATCTCCATGCCTATTTAAGAAAATTAAGAAAATGTTTAACTACTATATTCAGAAATATTCTTGTACATATCCAAATAACGACGGATAGTCTGTCCTCTTAATAGATAAATAGGAACCAGTTCAATATAATTCAGGACCTGCTCAATTATACTTATACCAAAAGGTTTTATTAAAAGATAGATTCATTTCCAAATTATGTGTCCTAGTTGGTTTTGCCTGCATTCCAGAAAAATGCTCTGGATGTAAGGGAACCATAGTTACTGACAGTTGTAAGCCATTCCAAGTTCAGAGATGAACAGGGAGTGCTTTACTCAATGAGCAATCTCTCCATATTACCAACAAATTATTTCTAGTGTGTCAATATATTAACAACCTTTTGGATATGATCACTCTCCATCATGATGAAGGAGAATTTAACATTTCTAACCTGTAATATTGCAATTACCACCTCATCATAATTTAATTATATATAACACAGATATTAATCAATATTCCTACATTCTTCTCTTTGACAAGTCTGTTGAAAAATTTGTCCTCTATTGAGTTTTTAACTACACAATTCAATTAAGTCTATTATTAAAATCATAAGGCACTTTCCATTTTGTATCTGGTTTATTTCATTTTGAAATAACATTCCGAAGTTCACCAATGCTTGATCACATATCAGAACCTGCTTCTTTTGGAGGATAATAATATTCCAATGTGTATCAATTCATAAATTCATGGCCATTTGGGCAATTGCTAGATTTTTGCTATTGATTACAATGCTTCTATGAACATGGGTGCACAAATAAATCTTTAAGATAGTTTAATACTTTTGAGTTTATACCTAGAAATGAAACTGTTGCCTAAGTAATTTGACTCCAAAATGTCCACCACAGCCACAAAGTTTGAGTACCTGTTTCCCAAAATGTGAAGTGAGTTTCTGAGACTACAAACATTAGACAATGGAAGTCCATGTCCTATCAGAAGTAGTCAATTTGTGGGTATTCTGTGGTTATATTTGAATTCCTGGTTTCTACCAGTCTTTATTTCCTCATCTTCCAGAAGTTGAGAAACTGTCACCTCACACTCCACAGCATGGCTTGTAACTTTCTCCTTATTCATATTAAAAATGTATAGATTTTCTTCAGTTTTTCTTGACTGATATACAGTGCTATTCAAACTTTAATATCAGTGTTTTCATCAACAATGGGAATTTGAGAAAAACACTTCTTGAATATTTCCTTTCAACTATGTCGGCGTCAAAAGTTTGAGGGTAATTTAAAAGATGAGGGCTAGTTATGGTGGTACTAGTTTATTGGTGTATTTTCTAGCACTCCAAGAAGGTACAATCTCACAGTAAACCACCTGTTCTGCTCTGTCTCATAATCTTTTTCATCTATTCATCCACAATGATATGTGTGACATATGTAACAATTAATGAAAAGAGAGGCAATGAATTGGGAAAGAGAATGAAGAGGTATAGAGGAGTCTTTGAGGGGAGTAAAGAGAAGGGGCATTATGCAATTATATGATAAACCTAAAAATGAAGAAATATTTAAAAAAAGAGATGATAGGCATTTGAGGGCTGGTGCTATGTGTGTATAATGCATATCCCTCAGTGAGAGACACTGGGGGTTCCACAGGCCATTCTGAGAAACTTGGGTCTTGTTTTTTTTCTCTACTGCACACCATTTTTCTATTTTCACCAATATTTGAATTAATCTCAGGCCCAAAGCCAAGGTCAGCAAAATACTTATAAACTTGAGCTATAATTAAATACGTTTATTAAGTTATTTATTCAGTTTATATCCAATTATACCTCCACCTCTCTCCTCATCTCCCCATACTCAACTCTCCATCTCTCCTCCTCAGAAAAGGAGGTGTCCCAAACGGATATCATCCAACCCAGGCATGTAAAGTTGCAGTACGGTCAGGCACATCTTCTATTGAGGCTAGACAGGCAGTCCAGTTAAGGGAATGTTATCCAAAGTCAGGCAACAGAATCAGAGACACTTCCTTCTCCCACTTTAGGACTGCCACATGAAGACATGTGTACAACTTTTACATATGTGCAGAGGGCACAGGTCCATCCCATTCATGCTCTCTGGTTGGCAGTTCTGTCTCTATGAGCACTTTGTGACGCAGGTTAGTTGACTCTGGAGACTCTCTTGTGATGTCCTTGGAACCTCTGACTCCTTCAATCCTTCCTCCTCCTCCTGCATAGGAGTCTCTAAGCTCTACATAATGTTTGGCTGTGGGTCTCTGCATCAGTTTCCATCAGTTGTTGACTGACGCCTCTCCGATGACATTTATGTTAGGTTAATGTCTTCAAGTAAAGGAGAATATCTACAATAGTGTCACAGGTGGGATCCCTTTCATGGAATGTGCTTTAAGCTGGCCAGCCATTGGTTGCCCCTCATGTCAAATTATCTTAGTGTCTAAGCTGTTGGTTTTCCCTTCAGGAAATTGTCTCCTGTGCCAATGCATTCAAGGCCTTCCCCACTTTTCTTCTTTCGGATTTCCTATCAGAAAGAGGGTTTTATGTTGAGATTTTGATCCACTTGAACTTCAGCATTATATAAGGTGATAAATATGGATCTATTTGCATCCTTCTACATGCAAGCATCCAGATACGTGAGCACCTTTGTTGAAGATGTTTGCTTTCTCTTTTCCCATTGTATAATTTTGGCTTGTTTATCAACATCAGGTATCCACAGGTATATGTTTTTTTCCCTGGGTATTCAATTAGATTCCATTAATCAACCTGTCTATGTTTATGCCAATAACTTGCCATTTTACTATTACTCTGTAGGACAGATTGAAAGTAGGGATGCTGAAAACTCCAGAAGATATTTTATGGTATAGAATTGTTTTAATTATTCCAGGTATTTGTTTTTCTAAATGAGATTGAGTATTATTCTTTCAAGCTCAGTAAAGAATTATGTTGAAATTTTTATGGGAATTGCATTGAATATATAGATTTCTTTTGATAGCTTTGCCAATATGCCTATGTTATTCCCACCTATTCAAGAGCATGTGTACTGGCAGGTTTTGTGCGTCAACTTGACACAAGCTAGAGTTATCACAGAGACAGGAGCCTCGCTTGAGAAAATGCCTCCATGAGATCCAGCTATAAGGCATTTGTCAATTATTGATCAAGGAGGTAGGGCCTCCTGTGGGTGGTACCATCCCTGGGGGCTGGTAGTCTTGGCTTCTATAAGAAAGCAAGCTGAGCAAGCCAGGAGAAGCAAGCCAGTAAGCAGAATTCCTTCATAGCCTCTGCATCAGCTCCTGCTTCCTGACCTGCTTGATTTCCAGTCCTTACTTCCTGTGGTGATAAACAGCAATGTGGAAGTGCAAGGTGAATAAACCCTTTCCTCCCCAACTTGCTTCTTGGTCATGATGTTTTTTGCAGGAATAGAAACCCTGACTAAAACAAATTGGTACCAGGGTTAATGTATTCCTGTGAAAACCTGACTATGTTTTGGGGAGGACTGTGGAAGGACTTTGGAACTTTGAACTAGATGTACCATTAGGATGTTAGGAGCTCTATGGGATGTTCTGTGAGAGCTCAGAAGATAATGTTGAGAACAGTGCAGAAAATGGAGGCCTGGTTTGTAAAATTTCAGAGGAAAGATTAAAGACTCTTAATAGGGCTGTTGCTAATTTGATAGTGAAGATTCTGTGGGTTTGGTTAGCTGGGGATGAAGAATCTGCTGTGATTAACAAGATACCAGAACTGAATCTAACAGAGGAGAAAGTGGGGAAGAGCCTTGAATATGTTCGCAAACACAGAGGAAATTTTCCAGAACAGAATACCAATGGCTCAGGTTCTACAATTAACAATTGACAAATGAGACATCACAAAATAGAAAAGCTTCTATAAGGCAAATGACTGTGTCAATAAGACAAAAGAGCAACCTACAGATAGGGAAAAAGTTCACTAAACCTCCATCAAATAGAGGTCAAATATCCAAACAATACATACAACTCAAGAAGTTATATTCCAAAAAAAAAAAAAAAAAAAACAAACAAAAACCAAATTACACAATATAAAAATGAGGTACAGGACTAAACAAAGAATTATTAACAGAGAAATCTCAAATGGCTGAGAAGTCCATAAAGAACTGTTTAGCATCCTTAGTTATTAGAGAAACGCAAATCAAAAGGACCCTAAGAGTCCACTGTGTGCCAGTCAGATTGGCTAAGGTAAAAGACACAAGTGATAGTATATGCTGGCCAGAATGTGGCAAAGGAAGGACACTCCTCCATTGCTGGTAGCATTACAAACTGATACATCCACCATGGAAATCAATCTGGTGAGTTCTCAGAAAAATTGGAAATAGTTCTACCTAAAAACCCAGCTATCCCACTCTTAGACATATACCCAAAAGATACTCCACTATGCCACTGTGACACGTACTCTGTCATGTTCATAACAGCCTTATTCATAATTTCCAGAAGCTAGAAAAAGCCTAGATGCCCCTCAAATGAAGAACAGATACAGAAAATGTGGTTAATTTACATAATGGAATAATCTTCAGCTTTCAAAATGATCATTTCCTGAATTGTGCAGGCAAGCGAATGAAACCAGAAAACATCATCGTGAGCGAGGTAACCTAGACCCAAAAGAATATGCATGGTATGTGTTCACTGAGAAGTGGATTTTAGCCAAAATGTACAGAATACTCTTGATTCAATTCACAGAATGTTTTAAGTTTAACAAGAAGGAAGGCTCAAGTGAGGATACTGCAGTCTCACATACAATAGAGAACAAAATAATCATGTATGGCAGAGCAAGGGAAGGTTATGGATGGGAGAGGGAAGGAGGAAGCTAAATGGGAGGCAGAATCAGGTATGGGGGAGTTGAGAAAGAATAAAACCCCAGAGAAGCAAGAGAATGAAAGGGAATAAGAAGCTACAGGTATGGGATTAGGGAACCTCCAAAAAGTCCCAGAGACCTGGGGTGTAAGAGGCTTCCAGGACTCAGTTGAGATGACTCTAGCTGAAATGCCCAACAGTGGGGAGACAGAACCTGAAGACAATGTCCCCAGTAGAGGGATGGGGCCACCCACCAGTAATCAAAATGTTTGTCCAAGAATTGTTCCTGGAATTGTTTTAAAGGAAATTCAGGAACAAATGTGAAGCAGGAAATGAAGGAAAGGACACCCAATGACTGGCCAAGTTTGGGACCCATCCCATAGACAGGATCTATTACTGATGCCATGTTGTGCTTGCATGCAGGTACTTGGCACTGCTATCCTATGAGGGGGCCTTAGCAGCAGCTGGCTAAGATGCATACATTTACAGCCAACCATTAGACTGAGGTCAGGGACCCTATAGAAGAGTTAAGGAAGGAAGGATTGAAGAGCTGAAGGGGATGGCAATCCCATAGGAAGAAAAACAGTATTAACTAAAGAGGACTCCTTTGGTTTCTATTGTTATGTCTCCCTTTTCACTTGTGATTTTGTTAATTGGGTTACTGTCTATGCCCTCTGGTTAGTCTGGCAAAGAAAGGACTTTTCTCTCTGTTGATTTTCTCAAAGAAACAGCTCCCGGTTTTGTGGATTGTTTATATATTTCCTTTTGTTTCTTCTTGATCAATTTCAGCCCTGAGTTTGATTATTTCCTGTCTTTTACTCCTCTTGGGTGTATTTTTGGAGGCACTCAGAGCTATAAGATTTCCTCTTAGCACTGCTTTAATTGTGTCCCATAGTTTGGGTATGTTGTGCCTTCATTTTCATTGAATTCTAAAATGTCTTTAATTTCTATCTTTATTTCTTCCTTGACCAAGTTGTCATTGAGTAGAGCATTGTTCAGCTTACATGTGTATGTGGGCTTTCTGTTGTTTTTGTTGTTATTGAAGACCAGTTTCAGTCCATAGTGATCTGATAGGATGCATGGGATTATTTCAATCTTCTTGTATCGGTTGAGGCCTGTTTTATGACCAATTATATGGCTAATTTTGGAGAAAGTGACAGGAGGTGCTGAGAAGGTATATTCTTTTGTTTTAGGATGAAATGTTCTATAGATATCTGTTACATCCATTTGATTTGTAACTTCTGTTAGTTTCTTGATGTCTCTGTTTAGTTTCTGTTTACACAATCTGTCCATTGATTAGAGAGGGATGTTGAAGTTTCTCATTATTATTGTGTGAGGTTCAGGAAATTTAAAAAAAACATCAGATCATACTGCAAGATCTTATACTCAATAAATGTGGAAAATCTGGATGGAATGGATCATTTTCTAGGCAGATACCAGGTACCAAAGTTAAATCAGGATTAGATAAACCATTTAAACATTCCTGTAACTCCTAAAGAAATACAACCAGTCATTAAAATCTCCCAACTAAAAAGAGCCCAGGACCAGGTGAGTTTAGTATAGAATTCTATCAGACCTTCATAGAAGACTTAATACCAATATTGTCCATACTATTCCAGAAAATATAAACAGAAGGAGCACTACCCAATTCCTTCTATGAAGCCACAATTACACTAAACCACACAAAAAGCCATCTAAGAAAAAGAACTTCAGACCAATTTCCCTTATGAATATCGATGCAAAAAATACCCAATAAAATTCTTGCAAACCAAATTCAAGAACACATCAAAATGATCATCCATCATGATCAAGTAGGCTTCATCTCAGGGATGAAGGGATGGCTTGACATTTGGAAATCCATCAATGTAATCCACTATATATAAACAAACTCAAAGGAAAGAATCACAGGATCATCTCATTAGATCCTGAAAAAGACTTTGACAAAATACAAGGCTGCTTCATGTTAAAAATCTTAGAAAGTTCAGGAATTCAAGGACCAAAACTTAACATAATATACCCCAATATACAGCAAACCAATAGCCATCATTGAGCTAAATGAAATGAAACTTGAAGTAATCCCACTAAAAGCAGGGTCTAAAAAAGACTGCCTACTCTTTCCTTATTTATTTAATACAGTACTTGAAGTTGGAGCCAGAGCAAATAAACAACAAAAGGAGGTCAAAGGAACACCAATTCTAAAGAAAGAAGTCAAAATATCACTATTTATATATGATGGGATAGTATACTTAATTGAAAATCTACTAGAGAACTCCTAAACCTGATAAATAATTCAGAAAGTGGCTGAATATAAAATTAACTCCAACAAATCAGTAGCCTTCTACTCAAAGGATAAACGGGTTGAGCAATTTTTATTGGATATTTTTATTTACATTTCAAATGTTATTCCCTTTCCCAGTTTCCCATCCATCAGCCCCCTATCCCATTCTACTCCCCTTCTTCTATAAGGGTATTTTCCCTCCCCAACTATCCCCCTGCCTGCCCCACTGACATTCCCCTGCACTGGGGAGTCCAGCCTAGGCAGGACCAAGGGCTTCTTCTCCCATTAGTACCCAACACATCCTCTGCTACATATGCAGCTGGAGCCACGTTTCCATCCACGTGTACTCTTTAGGTAATGGTTTAGTGCATGGGATCTCTGGTTGGTTGGTATTATTGTTCTTATGGAGTTGCAAATCCCTTCAGCTCCTTCCGTCCTTTCTCTAATTCCTCTAATGGGGACCCTGTTCTCAATTCAACAGGCAGAGAGATTTTTAATGACTTCTTTCATTTTCCTTCGGTTTATTGATTGATTTAGATAACTTACCTGATTTTGATTTAACTTTGGTAAGTGGAATCTATCAAAAAATTCTCCATTTCTTAAAGATTTTCTAATTTTGGGGAGTACAATTTGATGTATGACCTAATGATTCTTTGGTTTTCCTCAGTGTTTGTTGTTATATTCCCATTTTCATTCCTGATTTTGTTAATTTGGATGCGGTCTCTTTGCTTTTTAGTTAGCTTGGCTAAAGATTTGTCTATCCTGTTCAAGATTGTTCCTAATAACTTGAGTAAATAACAGACAAAATAATGTTGTAAAGTTTCTCCATTTATTATTTTTATACATAATTCCCATTCTCTTTATACAGCTGTCTAAGTTAATTTTTCTTGTATGCTGTTTTTTCAGTTTAATCATTCTCTTTGAGATGATATTAAAACATGCTTCTCCACCTAAAGCAGCTTCACGTTACTTTATGTTCTTGTGCTCCGTGACCATGTTTCTTTTTCATGAAGTTATTTGTATGATTTGGTTTAATTGCTTTGAGAATGTTTTGTCACTTTTAGTATTTATCACAGTTTCATGGGTTTCATAAGTAGCTGTTATATCTTTTATAAAATCTGTAATGTAATGTATAATTTTTAATAAATTATTGAAATAGGAGGCACAGAGCTGTACTGTCATTTTCTATGATTAGCCATTTTACCTGAGCCCTAAGGCTAGCCACCTGTCAGAGCACCGCACTGAATGTCAAGTAAATCAGTCACTCAGGAGAATACATGTTCTAACTGTTTTCACCCAGCCAGCACTGATGACAAAAAATTTATGAAGCATTCTTTGTATTAAAATATGTCAAGTATTTTAGTCCAAACTAAAGAATGTTCTTCAGAGACAATAAAACTTATATCAAATATTTCCTATATATTTACATATAGACAGCATATGGATTTAAATACTTTAACCAAAGACAAACTATGGTATTCCTAAACCACAGTCAGCAGTTTATTATCATCTATCTGTCTGTCTGTCTACCTACCTATTTTTCTATCTTTCATCTATCTATCATATATATGATTATCTTTCTATTTTCTACCTATCTATGCATCAGTTACCCACCACCTATCACTACTTGAACAGTATAAAGACAAGTTGGTTGATACTGTATTAAAGTAGTTACTTGAACATAACATATAAAGCTGCTTAATTTAAAAATAAATGAGACTATTTCATGAATCCTAAAGTGTAATGGGCAGTGACATGCCTTGTATAATTAATAGAATTGGGTGACCTGTCCTTATTTTCTTCTTACCTCAAACTTTACCTACACTTTTTTTTATTAACTTGAGTATTTCTTATATACATTTCAAGTGTTATTCCCTTTCCCGGTTTCCGGGCAAACATCCCCCTCCCCCTCCCTTTCCTTATGGGTGTTCCCCTCCCAACCCTCCCCCCATTGCCGCCCTCCCCCCATAGTCTAGTTCACTCTTTACCTACACTTTAAGCAAGAATACATTCATTGCTAAGTATAAGAGAAAATTTTCACATTTTTAAGATTATTTTTCATTTACTACAATAGAAAGTATCTTTTTACGTTTAAAATTATTTATTCAAAAATAGAAAACCCAGATAATTGATATTAATGTTCAGATCCTCTATTTAAAAACAATTATTGTGTATGAATTGATTTAATATTGTTAGGACCCAAAGATGCTATGCAATCAACACTTCAATATTCAGAATAGTATTCATTTACATGGGGTGCTAAAGTTTTATTAAAATACATTTATGCAAATGTTTAATCTACAGAAAGATCGACTAAAAGTGCTATTGAAACATACAATTTTATGAATATAAATATTAAAATAATTTTCTACAAGGGAAAGCTATCATTTATCCCAAACTTCACTGAGAATATCTTAAAATAATGTTAACATTTTTTCTTTTCTATCTTGTTTTAATGCTGTCAGTGGCTGTTTTTATCCAGCTTACAGCAAAGCATTTATCTATACAATTTCTTTTTGGCCTATTAAAATTTTCCCTTTTATTACTTATGTATAGACTGTATACAATGGGATCATGGTTTGTTATTCACATCATGCACATAATAGCAAATTGAATACAAGTATAGTAAACTGGTTAACTTGGCCTGTTAATTTTATTCATAATAAATTAAACTTAAAAATTAATATGAAAAGTCAAAAATATATTTCATCAATATATCTGCACAGGTAAAATGATTATAAAATGACAATATTGGTTTGAATTTTTCTTTGGAAATGGTGCCATGAGAATATATATTTATTAATGTCTATTTTTCAGATCATGACATATGTAATCATACAATTCTGGTCACAATAGTATCTCCTTGAACTCTATCCCAATTCTAGTACACAACATGGTCTCTATCCCTTAAGGTTCTAAATGATTTTTTTAAGTGTTTACTACCTCCAGACCAGTAGATGTTATTCTTATTGGATATTGTTCTCACTAATATAAGAATAACATAGCTGTGCTTTTAAATATGATACATACATATTTGTGTGTTTATACACAGGTTAATTATTTAAAAGATATTTATATCCAGTAAAGCCTCTTTAAAAAGAGATGAATATACAAAGATTGAAAGATCCAGCACAGGACTTGGGTCTTATCTTCTAAATTAAACAACAACCATTTTCATACCTTCAGCGCTGTTTATTTCAAATAATCACAGCATGACTTTTTAAATGTGACTGAACCTCTACAAAGGAAGAGGACATGGCTCGCCAGTATTTGTATAATTTAGAAGGGAGATAACTATTTAGGTAATGAGAATTTGTCTCCAGATGTACTGAGTAAAGTAATTTTGTAAAAATATTTTATTGCTTATTTTATTTATTTACATATCAAATGTTACAACACTTCCCTGTTTCCACGCTAAAAACACCTTATCCCATACCCTTTCCACCTGCTTCTGTGAGGGTGCTTCCCCACCCACTCACCCACCCACTCTTGCCTCACTGCCCTGGCATTCCCCTACTCTGAGTCTGAGTCATTGAGCCTTCACTGGACCAAAAGGCCTCCACTACCATTGATGCCAGATTAAGGCCCATCCTCTGCTACATATTCAGCTGGAGCCATGGGTCAGTCCATGTGTATTATTTGGTTGGTGTTTTAGTGTGCAGGAGCTCTGGGGTTGATATGTTCTTCCTATGGAACTGCAAACTAATTCAAGCTCCTTCAGTCCTTCCCCTAACTCCTCTATTGTGGTCCCTGTGATCAGTCTGATGTTTGGCTGCAAGCATTCACATCTGTATTGGTCAGGCTCTGGCTAAGCCTCTCAAGAGCCACCCATATCAGGCATGTAAAATAATTCCTTATCTGTATAATAGAATATAAAATAAGTCCAACAACCATAATTTTTATATTTTCAAAATACGTTATTTTTTCAAATAACCTTTTATTGATTCTCTTGAAATTTCATATGATATAGTCTAGTCATAATACCTTCCTAGACCTTCGGTGTCTTCTCAGCTCTCTCAAGCATTCCCCCCACCCTTAAAAAAAAAAAGGTTAAAAAAATCAAAATTTTAAAAAGGAAAAAGAGAAAATTCCATGTTTTTTGTTTCGTTTTGTTTTTTGTTTATTTGGTTTTATCTATATCCTCACATGCTTGCTGGAGCATGGTCAAATTATTAAAAGTAGGCTCCTTGAAAAAAAAAAAAACTAAGTCCTTTCTCTCCCATAGCTCCATTAGAAGCTGTTGATTGTGGAGAGCTTCTCTTTTGCTCTCTTTCATACTCTAAGAAGTTTTTTTGGTGGCTTTCGGTCTAGGCTGCTACATATTTTGGGAGGGGGAAGCTGGGAATCCATTTGTTATGGAAGCCAGTGTGTCAGTCCTTCTCAAGTATGAACCTGCAGTCATTGATACTGTAAACGTACATTCCTTGCTCTTCAAAGTCAGGGGCAGCATGAATCATGGCCCTGTACTCAGTTTTCTGTGACAGCTCAGAACAAAAACATTACTCTCTTCTGCCAAAGGTTCACAGCCCTAGACAAGACCCTCAGAGGCTGCCTGGACCACAGACATCAACATTGCCTCAGGTGGCAGCTCAGATCACCTACACCAACGTGACCCCCGGAGGCAGCACAGAACTACACATCTAAGAGACTTCCGGCTTCAGAACACACTACATTCTGGTTTTAATATGGACTAAGGACATCAATACACACCTTGGCTGCAGAAGGACCATGAACCTAGACATGTCCCCCAGTGGCAGCATGGGCTTGGCATCACCAAAGCCTCAGGTCTGAGAGCACTTCACTCAGTTCAGTGAGGCCCCTCTGGCAACATGGTTTATGGATATGGACATAGCCTCAGGTCGCAGCACACACCTCCCTAGACATCCTCTTGCCTTTTGGTGGTAACTGGAACCATGGACATAAACACATTCCACAGCTAAAATAGGGCCTTAGACCCAGGTTTAACACTCGGCTGTAGTAAGGATACAGACATCACTATGGACTTAGGTGGCTTCACAGAAGATGTACAACCTACAAACAGCAATGTGGCTTCAAGTGGCAGCACTGACCACACATGGCCCCTGGGGGCAGTCCAAATCGGCAACCCATAGCACAGACATCAACACAGACTTCAGCTGGAGCAGGGCCTAGGACCTCGATGTGACTCTTGGTAACAAGAATATCATGGTCTGTTGGTTGTTCATCTCCACCTGGATCATTCACCAGATCTCATCATAACCCCCAGCACAGAGCACAGATTTCTACACAGCCCTCGGTAGAAATGTGTTAGAGACATCATCATGGTCTCCAGGAGGTCATAGCTGGTTTGAACCTGGGAGTTCAAAAGCATGGCTGCATTTTCATGATCTAAGCCCCAACAAGGGTAAGGGTGGGGAAGGCATGGTTTGGGAGCTAGCTGCTGACTCTTCTTCAACTCACATGACACTGGTTTTTCCATAGAAACAGCCTAGAAGCAAAAGCTTAAGATTAAGCCTAATTACCATGGCAAATTAGTTTACCTAGCATTTTAATGAATACCTGGATTTATGAGAACGCATATATATGCAAATATATAAATGTTTATATGTTTATATATAAACACACACATATATACATACATATGAAATAGTATACATATTTAAAATATAGATGAAGATAACATATGTGAAATTTAGTATAAAGTTATGGAAATTTAAATATAAATTAGGACATATAAGAGAATATCCATTTAGAATATAATTTATACACACATACACATTCATATATAGTATTAAAAATCTAAATCATATATATATATGTGTGTGTGTGTGTGTACATATTTGAAATGTAACTAAAATATATAACTGGAGTATACTTTATTTTAGGAATATTATGTAATATCTAAAGCATCATTTTAAGTGTATAATATTACTAAAACTGTAAATTGTGCATATAAATATATGAGAAATTTAAATTATTATGCACATACAATCTTTGATTACTATATAAATTGTGGCCACACCTGCACATTTAAAAAAAGTGGTGAATCCTATGCTCTTTGGCACTGTTCATGGTAAATAGTAGGTTTAATATTATTCATTTTGAAGTTTGAAAAAATGTTATAATGACTTTTATAAATATGGAGCATATGCAAATTCATGAAAATCAATTCTTTTATCTCACAATTTCTTTTCTTTATGAACGGTTACTTTTAAAGAAACTTGTGCTATTCTTTATGTTGCTTTTAGTTTGAGAAAATCATGTTGAAAGTCTAGTTGACATAAAATCATGATGTGGTTGGTTTTGTTGCCAAAGCCTGGAGTGAGAGGATAAAGATAAAAATCCACTTAATAATAAAAAATTCTCTTTTTTAGCCAGATGCTTATGCCTTTAATCCTCATTATGTTTCTGTAATGGAAAAAAAATTGTAATTCAGTTCTCTCAGTTCCTTCTCATGTGAATATTCAAGCACCCACGTTATAAATGAAGTAAAGTAAGGCAATGAAGCAGAAATTCGGAGGAGAATTTTTTATAAGGTTTAACTTACATTTTTCAGGAATACCCGAGTATTAGTAAGATTTGATGAATTTTAGTTCACTCCATTCAAAACAAATGCTAATTTTAGAATATTACTGACAATAACAACCGAACCTGATTACATTATGTGATCAAATATCGGGAGCTAAAAGGTGAAACTTACTCCATTACTGTTTCCTTGGGAATATTTAGAATAGTTTTTCGCAGGCATCAAAATTGGAAAGCAAATATTAAACATTATACTGCCTTTGTGTGTGGTGGGCATGTTAAAGACTTAAGTGTAAAGTCATCTACAAGTAACCAGTTGAAAACAACGAAGCGGTGACAGTGTCTGTCACTGTCTTACAATCAACTTCCCATTGCTCAGTTAGTGTTAGTCAGTGTCTTTAAGCCCCGGAATAATGGTTTAGCAACTTCTATGCCTGTATGTGCCATATCCATTTTGATATGTCAGAAACTTCAGTAACAAATATGAAAAATATTTACTTAGATGCACGTCTTCCAGACCAAATTGAAATTTCTTAGAACACTTCAAGTCAAATATTATAGTAACATGCAGTGCAATTTTAAAAAGTTTTGTGCAACATTAACCCTATGTAAATATTTGGACTTAGATTTGTTTTTGTTAAAAACTAAAATAATAAATGAGATATGATAGTTTCATTCAAGGATACTGGCCTACTTACCTTCTTAGCACATGGGAAGACTTGTATTCAGTCCTCCACATGGCAAAAAAAATATGAAAACATTTATGTTTATTTAAATTCATAAATAATTTAAAAGAAAATGCATTTCTAATATAGGAGTAAGGGTGATATTATTGCCAGTAAAATTCTGCAGAGATAAAGACTTTTTGTCTGAGATATAAATCCTAGAAATATTATAGTCATGCAATTTTACTTTTATCAGGCTGTCATATGTCTACCTCAAAGAGTTATTTTTGTTACAACTTCTTGAAAATTTCAGGGGAAACATTTTAAAACTACCCACTTCATTAAATTTGTGTATTATAAAATATTCAGGATGCATAATGCTTAGAATTTTCCTAATTCTTACTTCCAGATAACTTGAATATGCCTGGTTTTTACCCTGACCTTTGTTACTTAGGAATAATCAAAGCACAGAGTCCCTTTTCTTAAGTATTGGTGTACTTAGAGGAAGAGACTTAGTTCTTTGTAATTTCACTAATTCAACTACTTTCCCCCTGAAATACAAAGTTGCAAAATCTTGCCCTGTAAGCTAATATTGAGCATTTGTTTTCATGTATATATTTTTTTTCTAAAGAAATATTGCATCAATTTATATAACTCTTCCATGTCCCAACTTTTGAAAACAAAGTTTTAGGTACATCTCACCAAATGTATGTGTAGAACAATGGGTGGGAGATAGAAAGGAAGAGTGAAAGACTTGCTGGATAGATTGAGCTATAACTGAGAAGGAAGCATTCTCCTTGCAGATTAACTATCATAATACTAGAAGGTGCTATGTAGGATAAGAGGGGAGATATTTGCTGTCCACAGTCTTTCTCATTTGGAAACACTAAATGAAACTGTACTGACTGGCCAGGCAAAATTAACCCTCGTGCAGAAATAGAAGTAGAAAGTCTCTTGTGAAAATATACAATGAACATTGACTGAATCGGATGCTTGTTACATGGAAAAGAGTTCAGATCCGGTACTTGGTTGTGGTTAAAACCTTCTCAAAGTGTGCAGAGAGATTGGGGAGATGGCTTATTCAGTAAAATATCTGTTGGTTAGGCTTGAGACTTGAGTTAGGATGCCCAGATCTTGGGTAAAATATTCCTCATGGAAAAATGTCTCCTTAACACCAGAAAAATGTACAAAGGTGGCAATGGAAACTGATAGACACTTGCAACTCATTGGCCAGCCAATTTGGCGAAAGCAGTAAGCTTCATTTTTTTTTGGTGGGGGGGGGGATAATTTCCTTTCAGAAAGAAAAAAAGATGTGAGTTTCATTGGCTGGGGAAATGGAGAGAAATCTGAGAGAATTTTGGGAACAGCATGCTATAATCAGAGTATATACTATATGAGGAAAGATCTATTTTCAATGGAAAATAAAATGATGCTAAAGAAATATAAAAAGAAAGAGAAAGCAAACGATCAAGAAACAAAGAAAGAGAGAAAGAAAGAAACCTGTGAAACTATGATTCACACAAGTTCGATAGCTAGGTTAATGCTGTCTAGTATGTAGATTTTAAGGCCAAATATTGTTAGACTCATGGACTTTTGTTATCTAAAAAACCTGATAAACTTGATGGAATAGAAGAAACTCTTAGGATTCATCCCCTGAAAATTATGAGAATGAGTGTGAGAAGACATCCAATCATAACTTTGAACCTCTGTGCCCACACTCATGTGTTCATATTGACACAAAGAAGTACATAACACACACACACACACACAGACACAGACACACACACACACACACACAGAGCAAGCATGTGTTTGAATACTCAAGAGAGACAGACATAGAGAAAAAGGAGAGAGAGAGAGAGAGAGAGAGAGAGAGAGAGAGAGAGAGAGAGAGCGAACAAAACTCCAAGGTGCCTAGAGAGGTTATAGACCATATCTGTGAAGCTACTGCTCTGGTTTGCTTAATGGTAATAAGTGCCTATCAATGTGGATTCTAAACAACTGTGATGAAGCACATACTGCTTCAGCCTGTAGACCTGCTGTCAGTGTTGATTAGAGAACATATTTTTGTCATGGTCAGTAGTGACTGCAGAGAACCTGGAATAGTAAAAGAACTGAGAATAAATAACTGTTGTAGGTCTAGTCATAAATAGGACAATTAGATTAATCCTCTATGTAAGTCTCAGGGGACATCGTGGAAGAAGAGGAAGAATGAATCCATAAGCCAAATGAAGTTAATGGCTATGTGAATTGCTTACTTCCAGGCATGAGAGAGCTCTTGCATAACCAAGCATATACATTGTTTTAAATTGGAAAGAAAAGGGGCTTTATAGGTGGATAATGATGCTCATAGAAGGCATATATTGCCAAATGAAAATCTCTTTGTAAAGTATGGAACGATTTCGTATCAGTCGTTAGTCATAAAGACCTCAAAGCCACCCCCTGGACAATATAGCTATCATCAATATTCTGAAACAACATTGTTAAAGACATCCCACAATTTGTTGGTAGGGCACAGATAAATTAAGATGGAATTAGTCTAGAAGTTTCCTCACACAGAGTAACTCTCATAGTGTTGGATGCTGTTAAGCAATCTGCTAGGGGAGGAAATTCATCAATGTTCTTAGCTAACTGTGAGACTAAATCACCAGGCAAGATGTGTCTAATGATAGAGTAATAGTATAGATGTTGTGAGAATAGCAAATCACTTTAAAATTGAGTTTGAGAACTGCCCTATGATGGTTTCAAGAAGAATGAACCCCCAAAGACTCATATATTTGAATGCTTGATCATCAGGGAGAGGCACTACGTTAGATATTAGAAGGTATGGGTTTGTTGGGATGGGTGTGGATTTTCTAAAATAAATACATCACTGGGAATGATCTCTGGGATTTAAAAAACTCAAGGCATTGTCAATGGCTCTGTCTTCCTGGTGCCTGTGAATCTGAATGTAGAACTTTCAGCTACTCCTCTACCATTATGTCGGGATGCCTGTCACCATACCTCCTGCTATGGTGACAGTGGACTAAACCATTAAAATGCATGCATACCTCAATCAAATGCTCTTCCTTATAAGATTTACAGTGCTCATCATGCTTTCCGCAGCAATAGAGCAGTGACTGAGACATGTTCCGCTGGAGAGAAATCATGCCTGAGAGTGTAACCTGGTCAAAACCCAGTAAGTACTAGGGGAGGTCAAAGTCTCAGGAGAGAATCTATCACTAGCATTTTGGTAAATAGCCATCAATCAGGTAACATTCCCTCTAAATATTTATGTTTATAGATATAGTTTAGCTGTTGTCAGAAAAGCTACCATTTTGTGGTAGGTAGTAGTGAATTCAGAAATTCATATTAGTCCAGAGTGAAGAGAAAATGTGACCCTGTAATTTGGAATCCATGGATTGTGAATATATATAATCAATTCTTTAGGCTAACAGTACATGACATAATAGGGTGTAGAAAGAATTTATGAAAGAGCTAGAGGCTGAGGATCAGTAGTGGAAATGCTGTCTTCTGCATGCAACAGGGCTGTTGCAATAACCTGCAGAATCTATAATTATTCATGAAAGTTCTGTCCAGACCACACTGAAACAAACCTTCATCCCTGAGACAATTGCAACTTGAGAGGAGGTGTTCCTTGTAACATCAGGAAAATGATCACCCCACACACTTATTCTCATGAAAACTCCCTAATTAAATATAATATTTAGGAAAACACAAATATGATCTGAACCACACATAAAGAAACTAGAGGTCACAAATTTGAAAGAGAAACAAGAGAAGTCTATAGATGAGCAGGTAGGGAAGAAAGAAAAGGGAGAATAGTGCTATTCTATTAAATCTCAAAAAAAAAAAGAGAAATAATTCTTAAAAACATACCTGGTTCCAAAAATATATGAACAAACAAAAAGGTCGTGGAAATAAAAGATTAAGCAGCAGTGGAAAGGGAATAAGATTGAATACTTGTTGATTAGAAGTAACATGATTTGGCCCACATCCCTGGCCCAAGAGGAAACTGTATAAGGCCTCTGGGCTCCCGTGGGGGAGGGCCCAAGAGCGGCAGGACCCCTGCCTGAGACACTTCCTGAACCTGAAGGAAACAGACCAGATAAACAGTTCTCTGCACCCAAATCCCGTGGGAGGGAGAGCTAAACCTTCAGAGAGGCAGACAAGCCTGGGAAACCAGAAGAGACTGCTCTCTGTACATACATCTCGGACGCCAGAGGAAAACACCAAAGGCCACCTGGAACCCTGGTGCACTGAAGCTCCCGGAAGGGGCGGCACAGCTCTTCCTGGTTGCTGCCGCCGCAGAGAGCCCGTGGGCAGCACCCCACGAGCAAACTTGAGCCTCGGGACCACAGGTAAGACCAACTTGTCTGCTGCAAGAAAGCTGCCTGGTGAACTCAAGACACAGGCCCACAGGAACAGCAACGAGGACCCTGCATTCTGCTGCCTACAGGAAACACACCTCAGAGACAAAGACAGACACTACCTCAGAGTGAAAGGCTGGAAAACAATTTTCCAAGCAAATGGTCGGAAGAAGCAAGCTGGAGTAGCCATTCTAATATCAAATAAAATCAATTTTCAACTAAGAGTCATCAAAAAAAATAAGGAAGGACACTTCATATTCATCAAAGGAAAAATCCACCAAGATGAACTCTCAATCCTAAATATCTATGCCCCAAATACAAGGGCATCTACATATGTAAAAGAAACCTTACTAAAGCTCAAAACACACATTGCACCTCACACAATAATAGTGGGAGATTTCAACACCCCACTCTCATCAATGGACAGATCATGGACACAGAAATTAAACAGAGATGTAGACAGACTAAGAGAAGTCATGAGCCAAATGGACTTAAAAGATATTTATAGAACATTCTTTCCTAAAGCAAAAGGATATATCTTCTTCTCAGCTCCTCATGGTACTATCTCCAAAATTGACCATATAATTGGTCAAAAAACGGGCCTCAACAAGTACAGAAAGATAGAAATAATCCCATGCGTGCTATCAGACCACCACGGCCTAAAACTGGTCTTCAATAACAATCAAGGAAGAATGCCCACATATACTTGGAAATTGAACAATGCTCTACTCAATGATAACCTGGTCAAGGAAGAAATAAAGAAAGAAATTAAAAACTTTTTAGAATTTAATGAAAATGAAGGTACAACATACCCAAACTTATGGGACACAATGAAAGCTGTGCTAAGAGGAAAACTCATAGCGCTGAGTGCCTGCAGAAAGAAACAGGAAAGAGCATATGTCAGCAGCTTGACAGCACACCTAAAAGCTCTAGAACAAAAAGAAGCAAATACACTCAGGAGGAGTAGAAGGCAGGAAAAAATCAAACTCAGAGCAGAAATCAACCAAGTAGAAACAAAAAGGACCATAGAAAGAATCAACAGAACCAAAAGTTGGTTCTTTGAGAAAATCAACAAGATAGATAAACCCTTAGCCAGACTAACGAGAGGACACAGAGAGTGCATCCAAATTAACAAAATCTGAAATGAAAAGGGAGACATAACAACAGATTCAGAGGAAATTCAAAAAATCATCAGATCTTACTATAAAAACCTATATTCAACAAAACTTGAAAATCTTCAGGAAATGGACAATTTCCTAGACAGATACCAGGTACCGAAGTTAAATCAGGAACAGATAAACCAGTTAAACAACCCCATAACTCCTAAGGAAATAGAAGCAGTCATTAAAGGTCTCCCAACCAAAAAGAGCCCAGGTCCAGACAGGTTTAGTGCAGAATTCTATCAAACCTTCATAGAAGACCTCATACCAATATTATCCAAACTATTCCACAAAATTGAAACAGATGGATCACTACCGAATACCTTCTACGAAGCCACAATTACTCTTATAACTAAACCACACAAAGACACAACAAAGAAAGAGAACTTCAGACCAATTTCCCTTATGAATATCGACGCAAAAATAGTCAACAAAATTCTGGCAAACCGAATCCAAGAGCACATCAGAACAATCATCCACCATGAGCAAGTAGGCTTCATCCCAGGCATGCAGGGATGGTTTAATATACGGAAAACCATCAACGTGATCCATTATATAAACAAACTGAAAGAACAAAACCACATGATCATTTCATTAGATGGTGAGAAAGCATTTGACAAAATTCAACACCCCTTCATGATAAAAGTCCTGGAAAGAATAGGAATTCAAGGCCCATACCTGAACATAGTAAAAGCCATATACAGCAAACCAGTTGCTAACATTAACTAAATGGAGAGAAACTTGAAGCAATCCCACTAAAATCAGGGACTAGACAAGGCTGCCCACTATCTCCCTACTTATTCAATATAGTTCTTGAAGTTCTAGCCAGAGCAATCAGACAACAAAAGGAGATCAAGGGGATACAGATCGGAAAAGAAGAAGTCAAAATATCACTATTTGCAGATGATATGATAGTATATTTAAGTGATCCCAAAAGTTCCACCATAGAACTACTAAAGCTGATAAACAACTTCAGCAAAGTGTCTGGGTATAAAAATTAACTCAAACAAATCAGTTGCCTTCCTCTATACAAAAGAGAAACAAGCCGAGAAAGAAATTAGGGAATCGACACCCATCATAATAGACCCAAATAATATAAAGTACCTCGGTGTGACTTTAACAAAGCAAGTAAAAGATCTGTACAATAAGAACTTCAAGACACTGAAGAAGGAAATTGAAGAAGACCTCAGAAGATGGAAAGATCTCCCATGCTCATGGATTGGCAGGATTAATATAGTAAAAATGGCCATTTTACCAAAAGCAATCTACAGATTCAATGCAATCTTCATCAAAATACCAATCCACTTCTTCAAAGAGTTAGACAGAACAATTTGCAAATTCATCTGGAATAACAAAAAACCCAGGATAGCTAAAGCTATCCTCAACAATAAAAGGACTTCATGGGGAATTACTATCCCTGAACTCAAGCAGTATTACAGAGCAATAGTGATAAAAACTGCATGGTATTGGTACAGAGACAGACAGATAGACCAATGCAATAGAATTGAAGACCCAGAAATGAACCCACACACCTATGGTCACTTGATTTTTGACAAAGGAGCCAAAACCATCCAATGGAAAAAAGATAGCATTTTCAGCAAATGGTGCTGGTTCAACTGGAGGGCAACATGTAGAAGAATGCAGATCGATCCATGCTTATCACCCTGTACAAAGCTTAAGTCCAAGTGGATCAAGGACCTCCACATCAAACCGGACACACTCAAACTAATAGAAGAAAAACTAGGGAAGCATCTGGAACACATGGGCACTGGAAAAAATTTCCTGAACAAAACACCAATGGCTTATGCTCTAAGATCAAGAATCGACAAATGGGATCTCATAAAACTGCAAAGCTTCTGTAAGGCAAAGGACACTGTGGTTAGGACAAAACGGCAACCAACAGATTGGGAAAAGATCTTTACCAATCCTACAACAGATAGAGGCCTTATATCCAAAATATACAAAGAACTCAAGAAGTTAGACCGCAGGGAAACAAATAACCCTATTAAAAAATGGGGTTCAGAGCTAAACAAAAATTCACAGCTGAGGAATGCCGAATGGCTGAGAAACACCTAAAGAAATGTTCAACATCTTTAGTCATAAGGGAAATGCAAATCAAAACAACCCTGAGATTTCACCTCACACCAGTGAGAATGGCTAAGATCAAAAACTCAGGGGACAACAGATGCTGGCGAGGATGTGGAGAAAGAGGAACACTCCTCCATTGTTGGTGGGATTGCATACTGGTAAAACCATTCTGGAAATCAGTCTGGAGGATCCTCAGAAAATTGGACATTGAACTGCCTGAGGATCCAGCTATACCTCTCTGGGCATATACCCAAAAGATTCCTCAACATACAAAAGAGACACGTGCTCCACTATGTTCATCGCAGCCTTATTTATAATAGCCAGAAACTGGAAAGAACCCAGATCCCCTTCAACAGAGGAATGGATACAGAAAATGTGGTACATCTACACAATGGAATATTACTCAGCTATCAAAAACAACGAGTTTATGAAATTCGAAGGCAAATGGTTGGAACTGGAAAATATCATCCTGAGTGAGCTAACCCAATCACAGAAAGACATACATGGTATGCACTCATTGATAAGTGGCTATTAGCCCAAATGCTTGAATTACCCTAGATGCATAGAACACATAAAACTTGAGACGGATGATCAAAATATGAATGCTTCACTCCTTCTTTAAAAGGGTGAACAAGCATACCCTTGGCAGGGAAGAGAGAGGCAAAGATTAAAACAGAGACTGAAGGAACACCCATTCAGAGCCTGCCCCACATGTGACCCATACATATACAGCCACCCAATTAGACAAGATGGATGAAGTAAAGAAGTGCAGACCGACAGGAGCCGGATGTAGATCGCTCCTGAGAGACACAGCCAGAATACAGCAAATACAGAGGCGAATGCCAGCAGCAAACCACTGAACTGAGAATAGGTCCCCCGTTGAAGGAATCAGAGAAAGAACTGGAAGAGCTTGAAGGGGCTCGAGACCCCAAAAGTACAACAATGTCAAGCAACCAGAGCTTCCAGGGACTAAGCCACTACCTAAAGACTATACATGGACTGACCCTGGACTCTGACCTCATAGGTAGCAATGAATATCCTAGTAAGAGCACCAGTGGAAGGGGAAGCCCTGGGTCCTGCTAAGACTGAACCCCCAGTGAACTAGACTATGGGGGGAGGGCGGCAATGGGGGGAGGGTTGGGAGGGGAACACCCATAAGGAAGGGGAGGGGGGAGGGGGATGTTTGCCCGGATACCGGGAAAGGGAATAACACTCGAAATGTATATAAGAAATACTCAAGTTAATAAAAAAATAAAATAAAATGTAAAAAAAAAGAGAAAAAAAAGTAACATGATTTATTTGAAATGGAATAAAATACAATAAATATTCTTTTTACATGTTAACAGCAACAAAGATAATAATCACAGAGTCTGAAGACCATTTCCAGATCCTCTACTTTAAACCAGTGTTTGGCCTCTGCAATTAGCACAAAAGAGACCACGCTGGTATTGTTAGAATAAGATGCTTCCTTCTTTTGCATATTTCTATATCTTCTTTCTGGAGAAAAAGATAGGGACAGAGAAGGACGAGGTGGGAGGAAAGAAAGAGATAGGGAGGATAGAAGAAAAGGGAGAAGAAGGGAGGGATGGGCAACAGAGACAGAGAAAGTAAGATATCTAAGAAACCCACTCCAACCACATATTTCTTAGTTAACAGAGCCTGGTGTCATTTTACAAGCCATCAAACTTTCAACTACCCAAGTGCAGTGGCTTGCATTATGTTCTGGCCACTATTTCTCTGCCCTTTTATGTGGTTGTGAGAAGACTGTTAGTTTGGCCTACAAGGGATCATTTGCTACCCAGTGATGACAATTACCTGTCTCCTCCTCTTTCATAGCCTTTTAATCTCTAAATTGCATATTCTGTCAACTAAATTTATAGATATCCCCATTTGAGTCTAGTATAATAAATGCAGGGAATTATGCTAAGTGGCGAGTAGCCAGCAAACCAACCCAATGCAGGGAAAGTAAATAACATGGGAAGGCACCCAACATGCAATAAGTCTCTGACAATTGCCAAGGGAAGGAAGCTTGGTTAGTGGTCATGGGCCTGGTTCCCAGGATTGGGTGAGAATTAAATGATTGGCACATGGTGTTTAGAGGACTAACATCAACTAGAATTCTTGTTACCCAAGTGGATCCCCACTAGTAAGCCTCAGACTTCCTGACACAAAAGCCTACTTTGCTACTATTTTCTGAGCTTTCTAATTACTCTATGAAACATCCTCTGTTTTATCTGATGTTGCATGAAAACATAGAGGATTTTGTTCCCCCTTCTTTTAAAGGGCCCTTGTTGATACACCCAGGTTCAGCAGCCTGCCTCTTCTTTCTTGTGAAGAACAGTAGAATGCTGTCCCATTTACGTGACATTCTTCACAAGGTATTTCATGCTCTGTGTGCTCATTTTCCCTTCTGCAAGCAGCATCCCATAGCCAGTTGGACACAAGAATCTTTGACTGCACCTGTTGATTCCTTTAGTTTCGGTAAGGAGCAGAAGTATATATCAGCTTACTTTCTGCATTTTTTCTTTTGCTGTGCCCCACTGCTATGAAGGCTGCACCTCCTGTTGCCCTTCCCCTGGGGTAAAACAAGACATTATTTGTGTCTGCACACTCTCAGGCTGTCTTCAGGTGTCTTTCAAAGGTTAACACCTAAAATGTGTCATTTTTGCTTTGAGGTCTGTTTTACATTCAGATCTGCTCAAAATTGGGAACCATTACTAATTTCATAGCAGAGATGAGGGAAGGCAGCTGGAAGGATTATCAGACAATGTCGAGAGCACGCAGTTTATAACCCTGGAGCAATTTTGTGGCCACAAGTTAGGCATTTGCATCATTTATATCTATTCTTGTTTCCTCTCAACTCAAATTGCTTTCTGTAGTTATATTTCCTTTCCAGAAGGAAGTACCAGGCCCTGAGTCTCCTCAGGCACATAGCTCAATAAAACACATATGACACAAGATCAATAAAGCCTCTGTACTCTTTCTGAATCACCATCCTAAAGTACTATCATTCAACTGGAGAAATCACTCCTTAATTTTAAAGAAGCACACATTTCAAGCTGAAGTTACTCAAATGCCTTTGATCAGAGGAAATCACAAAGGTGGTATGAGAGGCCATTTTTTCACTCCCTTTTAAGGCGAGCATATAAAATGCTATCAACTATCTAATTCATAGATATCTAAAAGGTCAGACAACATGGTAAGGAGTACTTTGTGTCCGTTCATTCACCCGTGTTTCTTCATTCACCCATCAAACGTTTATTAATCACCTACTTGGTACAAGAATGACTACATGCTACACAGTAGTGAACTTTCGTATTGAAAAGCTGAACAAAGAACAAAGCCCTTCACTATATTTTGGATGGTTATTTTGAAATTGAGCAAACAATTGAAAGGGAATAACTGCTACACATAATGTATCTCATGAGGTACTTCACAAACCTGTCTTTATTTCAATTACTAAATTACATTTATTTATTTATATGTGTGTATGCATGTATATGTATCTGTATGTATATATGTATGTGTATGTATGTACATATGTGTGTTATGTATGTGTATTTGTATGAATGTTAGTAGGAATGTATGTGCATATGTGTGCATGTATACATTTATATATGTATGTTGTATGTGCATATGTATGTATGTGTATATATGTATGTGTATATATGTATGTGTCTACATAAACATGCACGGTCATGGAAGTGTCATGGCTTTCATTCAGGCATCAGAGGACACCTTGTGGAAGTCATTTTTCTCTCTCACCATGAGGGTCTTGTGGATCAAACTCAGGTTGTCAGGCTTGAGGGAAAGTTTATTTCTCTACCTTGCCAACTTATCACATCATCTTCATTTAAAATCAAAGGCTATGAACAGAAAAATAACTTAATCAACATTTATTGCCTAGTGGGCGAGAATACAAATGAGCTGAAATAAAATGTACATGAAGCAATAGAAAATTATCTTGCTGCTTACAGTTTTCACAGGGCCTTTTTATTGCATATCTTACTTGGGTATCTTTACTTGAACTTAATTGAATGCACAATCCAAAAACTTGAAAATATCTCACAAATAAACTGGTAAGATCACTAAACCAGAACAAATGAATATGAATAGAGGCTTTGCTGCCTTTCTTTGCTCTTTCCAAGAGTTAGGGATATCACTGAATAAGTGATGTGCAACAAGACAAAACAAAACAACCTCCTCCTGAATATGCACACTGAGTGCATTAGGCAGAATGCTGTGGCTGAAAGTCGTAGACAGTAAAGGTTTTATTGAGGCACAGGATTATGTCAGGCAAGAAGACAGACAAACAGCACTGTTCTAGGAGTTTGTGTTCCATTATCAGGAGAGAGTATGCATATCTTGACAGCATCAGTAATTGTGTAGTTACCACATGGAAACTACCATAAATATAGCTATACCTCATTAATTGGAAAGAACATCTGGACTGTGCGTTCATGTAGTGAATAATGATTTAGCAGCTGTGAATGTGAGAATACATCTTATGTGAGATTTGGAAAATAAGGATAATACTTACATCATCTTGACAGAAACTCCAAGTTGTGTGATTTATTTTATTCCTTCTAGGAATAAATACAAATTATCTCTCCAGAGAAAAACAAATAATGATTTTTATGCCTTAAGCAATGCCTGTGGCTGTTAATACTTTGGTAGCATACATATGGTTAATCAATAAAACAGCCATAAAGTAAATTGCTTTTTTGTAGTGTATTGGAAAGATTTTAATTTTCTTTGAAATTAATTTGAATTATTGGCTTTGTTTTTTTTAACTACAAAGATTTTCTGTGGTAGAAAGTTTATTGAGGTCTCCTGTCTAATTTCTGTGTTCTATGGCTCTCTACACAGAACTAGAATGATTGCTTGAGTTCAAATCATGGTCCCGTTATTCACAGGTATACTGTTTCTCTTGCCACCTTGAGGAATTTTTATTTTTTTAGCTTCATGGACAGTTCCTCTTATTCCAGAATTCTTTTACAAAGCACGTTAAAGATGCTCATGTTTTCATTTTATAAAACATGACTGTATTAACATCTATATTTCTTTTTGTTCTGTCGTCTAGAATTATCAAGTAAACTGGGTTTCCTGCATCATTTTTCACAGGTTACTGCCATTCTCTGTTCTTCCAATCGGAAATTTCTGCCTCCTACTGAAAGGAGGTATAGACTAGAGAGGTCATAGAGAGGTTATATTCTTACTGAGACACACTTCCACAACAATGCTAACACATTCTTCTAGGTTTCTCTTGATAATCTTCTTGTCCTATTTTGTCACAGGCAACTCTGAAAAGAGGACATTGGAAGAAAATGTTTGTCTTTGTTCTGGTTTTATTGCTGAAGTAATATCATGGCCATAACCACTCTTATAAAGGAAAACATTTCATTGGGGATGGCTTACAATTTCAAAGGTTTATTGCATTATCATTATGTGGGAAGTATAGCTGCATACATGTGCACATGATGCTGGAGAATTAGCTGAGAGTTCCACATCTTGATAAGAAAACAGCAACAGACTGGGACACACAGGTTAGACCTCAGCTTGTAAAATATCAAAGCCCACAACTATTGTGTCACACTTATTGCAACAAGGCCACACGTACTCCAAAAATGTCACCCCTCTTTATTTGATAGACTCTGGCAGAGCTTTTCATGAGACAGCTATATCAGACTCCTGTCACCAAGCACAAACTTGATATCTGCAATAGTGTCTTAGTTTGGTTTCTGTTTATTAGACAGATCACCAGGTAGGGCAATCGTTGGAAGGCCTTTCCTTCAGTCTCTGCTCCATACTTTGTCTCCATATTACCTCCCTTGAGTATTTTGCTTCCCCTTCTAAGAACCGAAGCATGTTCACTTTGGTCTTCCTTCTTCTTGAGCTTCATGTGGTTTGTGAATTATATGTTGGGTATTCTGAGCTTTGGGGCTAATATCCACTTATCAGTGAGTACATGCCATGTGCGTTCTTTTGTGACTGGGTTACCTCACTCAAGATGATATTTTCTAATTTCATCTATTTGCCTAAGAATTTCCTAAAGTCATTGTTTTTAATAGCTGAGTAATGGTCCATTGTGTAAATGTACCACAATTTCTGTAACTATGTCTTCATTGAAGGACATCTGAATTCTTTCTAGCTTCTGGCTATTATAAAAAAGGCTGCTATGAACTTAGTGGAATTGCCATTGTTATATGTTGGAACAACTTTTGAGTATATGTCCAGGAGTAATATACCTGGGTTCTCAGGTAGTACTATGTCCAATTTTCTGAGAAACCCCTCAACAGATTTCCAGAGTAGTTGTACAAGCTTGTAATTCCACCAACAATGGAGGAGTGTTCCTGCACTGAACATGATGGATTCCCCAATGGAGGAGTTTGAGAAAGGACTGAAGGAGCTGAATGGGTTTGCAACCTATAAGAAGAACAGCAATATCAACCAACCAGATCCCCCAGACATCCCCGGGACTAAACCACCAACCAAAGAGTTCTCATGGAGGGACCCATGGCTCGAGCAGCATATGTATCCCAAGATGACCTTGTTGGACATCAGTGGGAGGAGAGGCCTTTGGTCTTTGGAAAGCCTGATGCCCCAGTGAAAGGAAATGCCAGGGCAGGGAGGTGGGAGTGTGTGTGTGGCAGGGGTGGGGGAGCACCCTCATAGAAGCAATGAGAGGGAGGATGGGATAGGGAGTTTCCAGGGGGGGAACTGTTACAGGAGATAACATTTGAAATGTAAATAAATAAAATATCCAATAAAAGAAACGCCACATCTCCTAATAGCACAGTCAACACACACACACACACACACACACACATGTTTCTTGGGCCATTCTTATTCAAACTACCACATTGCTTTTGAAGGGTTCTTCTGTATTGAAAGAGGGATAAATACTTCAGGGTCCATGTAGGGACAATTTATAGACTATAGGAACTTTCAGGGCCATGTCAATCAGATATAGTCTTTCAAGAGAGTTATAACTTACAGGCATGCAGTATGTTATAAACAAAACACCAAAGTTCTCACTTTTGAAAACTGTTTGCTCTCAACTCCCAAAAATAAATCGTATTGGAAGTGTCATAAGTTGAATTAACATATAAAACAAACTTTGCAAATAATGACTATACCCTATGCCTACCCCACTCTCTGTAGACCTGTACTTTTTCTAATAAATTTTCTTCCTTTACAGAAGAGTGAGATGAGAGGAATATACCCACACTTACTGCAAGGTCCTGAATGTTTTCTAAAGCAGCCTTCACCGACTTGTACATAGATGCATATCTACTGTCTACACTAGTGAGTTACAGAATTTATCGACTACCAGATTGTTTGGTGAGCTCTTCTTTAGGACCTGCAAATACCACACTACCTTTTCAGTAAATGCAGAAATAAAGCTATCAGAAATGGACTAATAAAACTGTATTTAAAATAATTTGAATTATCAGTATCAGGCATACCTAGCACTTTTTTTTTTATTAAATGTGAACTCCGTCAATATTAACTCTACCGAAGAAGTCTTTGATTTCAGTGATACCTTCTATTACCACATAGCTTCACCTGCACATGTTCACATCCCACCACATGTAGATAAGATTCCCATGACAATTCTTTTTTTAAAAGATTTATTTAATTATTATATATAAG